>NC_060252.1:59880092-60183122 GCF_921293095.1 Ischnura elegans
GGGCAATTTGGGCATGTAACAGGGCAAGGTAGTTCATAAGCCACTCTAAATCAGGTCCGAAGTATCTGCTCTGGTCACCGCCAGCTACTGCTTCGGCAATTTCATACATTTTACGAGCTAACCGGATAACACGAGTAGCTACCTTGTTGATGCTGGGATCTCGCGGACAAGGCATTAAAATGTCCGGCTAACAAAACGCAGCCCAAACAGACAAGAGTACTTGACTGCGCACTAAACCTAGCCCGTCCTCAGGCTTCCCCTTCGTTTCCACCAGACAAGCGTCACTCTTGGACTGTTCGCTCATCGGTGTTTGTGCCCCATCGCTTATCTTCAGAACTCTGCTGGAAAATAGCGTACGGTAAAACAATTTTCATTTCCCGACCCTCTTAAACGTGATGCCTCCCGGCCACCGGCCACGTAAGCAGAGGTTTTGGCTCCTCCGAAACATCCCCTTCACGAGGCGACTGCCTTCCATTAAATTGTATCCATATTCTGATAAAATTGGACAGAAATCATGAGGTAAACGTGTTGAAACGTGATGGCTAGTTCCACGTGGATGGATCTACAGAAAAATCTGTGGAATATTTTTAATAATAGAATATTCTTCCATTTCTGCAGGTATAGCAAATCATGGTTTCGTTAATAGTGGCTCAAGTCGCCATGGTTTTCATTTCCATTTCATGGCGACGGCTTGGGGTTCCCCTTCCCCCACCTCCCATGCCTATCCTTTCCCAGGAGACGTAGCCGGGCTCTCATCGCGGCGGCGCATCCTATCCTTCCTCTGTTCTTCTCCTTCCGAGGTGTGCGGGTGAAAAGTCTCAAACTTACAGACCCGGCCCTCAGGAATGTAATTCCGCGAGCACGCCCTGGGTCCTCATTACCAACGTAAGTGGTTGTTTGTGGTTTATTGATACTGTCTATCATTAATAATAATCCATGCGCTAATTCTTCGATTGGCGGTTGGATAAATTAACGGCTAGATAAAAAGACAAAAAGTGGGATTACAAATTTGAGAAAGGATATGAACGTTCACTGAGCAAATAAATACCAATATCAGGAATTCTATGATACATTAATTAGATTTCAACACATATGAAGGCCTCCTTTCCCTTACGAATCAGAAAAAACACCCCCTCAATCACCGAAGATAGCAACTTAACGTCTAAATGCCTAAATCGTAATCTTAAAGGACCCAGGTGAATTAGAATTTGACGACATTCGAAAGATCACACACGCTAATAATTACATTAAATCAAACTCTCATCACTCTTATCAGCATGAATTAGCCGTTTTTCAATTCCAGAAGATAGATTATTGACGTTAACCGTCAAAATAGCGTTCGGAGATCAAACAAGAAAATAACAGAATTAGCTTAAGTCATCGTTGAAATCTAGATTCTATTGACAAATTTATTTGAAATAAAAACTGGAAAAGTAAGGTTATGAACACTAGCTTAGGTTACGTCGAAGAAAACTCGAGGGCTAAGCACATTGCACTGTCGTGCAACTCCAACTTACGAAAGGCTAGCAATAGATATAATTAAAAAGTTGACTCATAAGTAATATCCACCAAAAATCTTACTCGGGAATCCAAAAGCTAAGACCAAAGCAAATTTATGGCGCCATCTATTTCGCCGACCACCTAAACTACTCCAAAAAGACCCTAAATCAAGTCCCTCTCTGAATAGATTTAATGAAATAATTTTCTCAAAAATTTGCTAAAATACGAAAATTTACTACATCCAGGTCTTTTTACCCTTTGCAGGTGGTTTCTTAGATGAACTAATTTCTGAAATAAAGGCAAACTCAGTATTAATCAAATCTTGTTTATCAAAGCACCTGGGTGATGAGGAATAAATATATCATTATTCACTCATAAATTCCAACCCTACTAAGCTGATTTCCAATTCCTTTCTATTGCTATACATACATATTGAGATCAATCCATAGTGATGGTCTTCGTAATATTTCTGAGGCCATTATCTAACCATCCTCCGAAATATGAAAAGAAAAGGTCCAATAATCATAGAATGTAAATCATAAAATTTAATCGCGGTAAGAGTCCAATCAATAACTCTCTTTCATACAGACGGTAGTTAGACCAAGAATAATAAAAAAGTCTTTGATTTCAAAGTGAAAAACATCATTACATGAATAAAACCCTTTAAAAAATCATTAAAAAATTATCACGGCCATAAAAGGCTGGCTGAAAATCTGGAAAACTGAGATGAGACTGTCTGATTCTATCCCAGTTGAATTAATTTTTTTTACGGAAAATTTCATCTTTCGTGCGCATACACAGCTTTGATACAAGCGCACGACTGCGTACGAAGCCTATGAAATATTCTCTTTCCCTGGAACGTATATCATGTGTAGGTACTCATACGTATTTGACCCGGGGGTCTCCATCCAACACGCCTCCTGGTCTATCCCCCCGTTAACTCCTACTCTATTTACCACAGGTCTTATCTGCGACGAACATATTGCCCGCGGGGTCGCGGGTATGCGCGTCAAGTATTCGCTCTTCTGCTGTCGCTTGTCTTTTTCTCTCGCGTTCCTTCCTGCTTCCCTCGCGTTCATTTTGTTTTACAGTCGCCACATTTCACACCCTTCTCCACCCACGTATCTTCGAGTCTAGATATTACGAAATGTTCACTCCTGGCAGCATGACTCGAAATAAGGTTTAATATACAAGGCCCTATCTTCTGTATTTCAGAAAATACTCATTCCACCAACTAAGTTACAGTGCATGGGTGTAATATCGAAAAAAATGTACTATGATATAAATATACGTAAAGTAATAATATATCATACAGCATAATGATTTTATCTCATTCATAACTCTGCAAAAATAGCCAACGTTGTTATCATTAAAAATTACATTCAAACTAAATTAAATAGTCAGATGTTATTATATTTCATATTAATTCAAGATCAATTTTATCAAGAATATACAACATAACCCTTAATACTCTGATCTCGTAAATATTACTGCTCATTGATGAATAATTGAGTTACGAAATTCAACAAAGAGGCATATGAATATTTTTATCATGCACCTAGTTACACTGCTACTTATGAATCCTCCATTTTTGGATCGATTCGTCGAATTCCACTGCATGCAGGAAATTCAACATTTACAGCAGTCTCCCCAGCTAATCCTACATTTCAAAATTTTTATTTGAAAAAGAAGCGATAACGGACAGAGCCAGACATAAATTTTATTCACCATTCAGATCCAGTCATCACGTTCCCATATAGGGAATACACTTGCATTATTTCGACTTTTGAATTCTAATTTTTTTATGCAAGGTTATCTTTGACATGCGAAGCTATCCAGCAACGATAATACATACTCCATTCAAGGTATATGATCGGTTCTCACTCTAAATATTTCGCTAGAAATTTTTATTTTTGCGATTCGCTCTAATAGAGATTGTAAATTATGAATATGTTTAATCGTGTGACAATTGCTTGAGGTTTTTGAAAGGGTACGTGTAAACAAAAGAGGTACGGGAGAAAATGAGACATGCATAACTAAAAATAATATTCAGTGGATGCAATTTACAAGGCAACATCGCTTAGATATGATACATGAAATTGAACTTCACAGTTGAATACCTTGTAGACTAGCTGCACTTGATCTTGCAAAAATAAAACAATTTAATGGATAAGTAATATTGAATATGGATGAAAATTAAATGAAAACCAAATCGAGATATGGGCCCAGGAATTATCTAACTCCGCGGTAGATTTGACGGTAAAGAGAGATTGGGATGAGGATTTTGGTTGAGGTTAAAACGTCAGCCTACGTTGATGGAGGAACATTGAGGGAAGCATGGGATGAAACAAAATCCAGGCGCTCTCTATCTAACTTTGCACTTGACCTCTTCAGGCGTCCTAAATACCGGACTTCCCCCATCAGTTTCCATGAAATGGCAGGGGATTTATATCTCTCTAACCAGACAGTGACCAACAAGACCCCTACAGAGATACGTCAAGGGTTCTTGAGATCAATGAAGAAAAGTGGAAAAACTGGTCCACATATTCTACGACGAAAAAGGTTCAAATGAGTGATCACATGAACGATTACACGTCAACAAAATGTGCTCTAAACCCAATACTGATAACTGATTGGAATCCTGTAATTAGCACGCAAGTGAGATATTGTTGACTTTACGTATTGATCAGTGGGCAAAGATAGCATAATCAACTCAAATCAAAGAGAATTTGCATTTTGAACTCACTTGATTAATAATAAATTTGTTTGACTGGCAACTATATACTGCTAAATTAAACAACCAACCAGTAATATTCAGCACCATTTAAAATCCAGGGAACATGCACGAAACCACTTTTAAAAGTGCCTCATTTTTTAGATGTGAAAAAATAGCCTTACAAAACAGTTATAATCAACGGTTAATTGTTATTTTTCTAAATAACTAACTGCATACATTTTAATCACAACTGTAGAAGTACCTCGGGCTTATACTATATTCATTATTGATCATTTAACTGAAGAAATCGTAAAATGTACATTTTATTGTAAGACAAAATATATTTTTTTGCAGCAAATGTCAAAAGTGTACCGGAAATATAACAGAAGCACTGAAAAACGAACACAACTAACGGAGAATTCATCATCAATCAAAATATTTTTTAACCCATATACCTTTATGCAGAGCCGTAATCCTCCTTTCCGGTGGAATCAATCTTATACAGATTACGCCACCCATAAATTTTGAATGGGGATACTGAGCCATTTCAACAATATAAGTTGAGTGCCTCATGATCTACTTGCGTGTGGTTAAGAATTCAAGAGGGATTACAGCAGAGAAAAATACCGGCGACGATAAAATGTTAATGCACACAATTTACTCCAATAATATATATGAGATCCAGGGGAAGGGTTTGTCCCATCGGAACGGGGGTCGCATGAAAAGGGAAATATCAAATCAAGGCGATATTACTATGTAAGGGGCCCGCGTATTTCATAAGATGAAATGGCAATTTCCCACGACATCGGAAACGGACGCAGTACGTATTTTTTCGCATGACGTGACCTCCTGTAGGGTTTGTCTGTCCTTAACTGGTTACCCTGAAGTAGCAGTGGAAGTGCACTACAGCGGGGTCATCTCTGCTGCGGCTTCTCCTGCAAGTGGACCGATAAATCGACGTCCCCACAGGGGAACGGCAAAACGGCGGAAGAGAAAAGTTATCTCTCGCGAAAATTCCAGTCCTTGCGTCCGTGCAGCCATTCCGTTAAGGAGTATGCACTGTACTACGTAACTCATTCCAAATACTGAACTCCACCAGCTTGTTCCCATTGTAAAAAAATGGATTGCTATAATTCATAGGATTAGAAATCTTCGCTTGAATAAGAATATATTCGCTCATTGTTTCCTGGCTTACATAAGCAGGAACAGCTTTAGAAACATTTATGCGTATTGCAACAATTTGGCATATATTCCCGCAAGGTATATTGCATGTTAAGCCTCAGCAAATATAAGGAGATAAATAGGTATGCATACTTTTGATATAGGATGCAGAGTTTTCGAAAGTTGCGCATCTGAAGAAATATATACTCTTATCGAGGAAGGGCTTATTTGCATTAAGGGCCAACAATTCAGTTGCGCATTTGATGAGGGGATTTTTGCAAATGTAAATTCGACTTTTATATCTAAGGATCTAACTCATTTCGAGGATATTCCAAGTGTCAGAGAGAGCTAGCGGGTTGCAGTTAAAAGGTTTGACTGTTGGTGAAGTGATTTACAGGATCGAAGGTATTCCGTTGAGTGAGTTGCACTTCAGCTACGTGACTAAATTCAAGCACCGGACTTGAAAATCGGATTCCATTTTGTATTTTTTTTTTTTTTTATTTTTTTTTAATAATAATAATAATATTTATTGCAGAGATTAGAAATTTTACAAAAACTTATAACATTAATCAAAGATGAAATGTCATTTACAAGAAAATACAATGTGAAAAAAAAGTCTAGGTCCCGCTAAGCCTTTCAAGGCTTGTCAGCAGGTGCCTATTAGTTTTTTTTTATATATAGTATATAGTATAAAATCAGTTATAATGTGAAAAACTTCTCTTAAGAAAGAATAGATTTATTCCTGGCAAAATGAATCAGATATTCCAATAATTAGGCATATGGAGAGATACATAGCCAATCCTATACGTTGTTTTGAGATTAGCTGCTAGAACAGTACCATGACCTAATTTTTCAACCCATAGGCGATGAAAAATTAACACCATTAATTTTGATGGCGGCAACTTATGTGATAATAATTGGGAACTAGGGTGATAACATTTCTAGACGTAAGCATTTAATTATCTGGAGTAGTATTTGGTGACTGTTCCACAATGCATTTTTTCCTAAGGAGCTTATTTTAACTTCAGAGTTCCACTGGTAAACCCTGAGAGCCGCATTAAATTAGAGTAACAAAGAAATGTCTAGATTTATTAATATAAGTATGACACTTTTGCAGATTATCGAATGCAATGAAAAATATATTACCGATAAAAATGAAAAAAATCTCAGTTAGTCAATTTTAAATAACAACCTGAGGAAGAAAATTAAGCGTTTTTCTCTTTAATTTAATATCTGAAAGTCACGTGAAGACATAATATTTCATGGAAACTCGATAAAAGGTTGACACTAAAGTTTGAATCCTTCAGAGAGAACTAAACGGAGCACAACGACGAAAATGGAATCTCAAACGAGTATGTGACTTCAAGACGAGCTGGAGCTAAACTCATGGGGAAGAGAGAGTAAAATCCATTTTCCTCGAAAAAAAGACTCACAACGTTTTCGGAGATACCGTACCCTGTTTGCGGTTTAAGGCGAGAGAGGAAGCGGAAGGCACCACTTCTCGAAATAAAGGACGAAAAATATTTATTCCACTCTTCGAGGAGAGAAAGGAGTTCCTAGGGAAGGTAAAAGCGCGGAAATTACGCAGACGAAGAGAAAACTTCAAAATCTGCGTTCAATGGCGTTCAATACTTCTCCAGGTTAAAAAGAAGAACAAACTCCACCGATTCTGCTAAAAATAAGTGTTGTCAAATCGACAAAACGTTAGAAAAAATGTTTTTGACAAAAGTATGGATACAATTTCTTGACGTTTATCTGTCAAAAGCTTTATGATATTTTCTGAGAGAATATTTGCATTGCGAGAGCAGAAACAACCTATATTGGAAATATTGGTTCGGAAATAACACAGAAAATGAACACACTAGTATTAATTTTACCCTTAAAATTAGAAATTTAAGCATTTAGAAATAAAAATAGCAAAATCAATATGCGGAGAAAGGTATCTTTCCATAAAGTGGTAGGGAGGCGATCATAGCGCATTTCAACTTTTTCCCTATTAAAAATTCAACTTTTTTCAACCGATTCTAAGGTTTCCTCTGAAATTCCTTTTTGTTTTTCAAATTTGCTGAATTCCATGGCATTCCCGAATTTTTCCATGTTCGGAAAACTCACGATTTGGTGCCGGCTGTCAAACACAGCTTAAGGACTTCAAAAATATAATTATCTCTATGTTAATCACCTATTTTTAATAAATTATTTATTTTCACAGTTTAAGCTTTAAAAAAATGTTAAATTTATGAATAGTTTGTTTTTACTCAACACAAGCCTAAATAATAAAAATATACCTTAAGAAAATAGTCTTCGTTTAAATTTTTGATTGCTAAAGACAAATTCCAGAACATACTAAACTTTTAAGGATAAAATATTTTAAAATGCATCATCATTTCCAGTCATTTTCAATGATATTTTACCCTCAGAAATGTAACGACAATAACGTCCCTAAATGGTAAGAGTATTATTTACGTTGAAAACCCATTTTTTAATGCATCCGGTCAAGTCCCTAAACATGCATTTCATAATAAATTATTCCTAAGTCTTTGGAGTACACTCGCCGATAAAATAACTGCGCCGAATATGCATAGGCCATTGGAAACAATATTTTTATAACAGGGCAAAAATTATGGCATACGAACATCACACTGAAGCACTTTTTGTACAAAACAGACGCAAAAAATGTGACAATAAATACCCTCGAGAAGAATAAACAAGGTGTGAAAGATAGAGGAAATATTACTTTGCGGTAAAATATAACAAGAGACTAACGCAGCCGACGGGCAGTTCACAACGGCCACGTCATTTATTATTTTTTCGAACAGCACTTAATCCAGCAGAAAGGGCGATTGCAGGAGCCGAGAAAAAATATATGGGTGCCTCGACAAGGCGCGTTTATTGAGACACATTAGCTGGACCCCATCGACCAGGCACAGCATTATCCCTTAGCGCGACCTCATTTGAAATCTGCCCTTGTTAAGCTCTGTCAAGCGTTATGCAGTGCCACTAGTTCGAGTTCCTACCTAATGAAATAAAATAAAATTACGTCAAACACCCTTCAGCGACCAATGATGCAGTCGTTTTGCCACCTTCAAACTATGAAATGAGATAATTAATTAGCTAAATATTTCACATAAAAACGAAACGTTTTTCCCACGTATTTGTATTACATTTTTGCTTCTTTCGCCACCAATTTTTCAAATTTTAAATCTCTAGCACACTTCATCCATAGCAATTTTTCCTAGTTAAGTGTAAAAAAAATATTTCCAGTGAAGAGTCAATTGCGCTGACTTACTACATAACAACAACTTCACTTTGAAGATTAAAAGAACATGGAATGCAGGTTATATTTTCTAAAAATAAGTTCTAATGTAATATGATAAATAATAAAAATATAAAGAATACGAAATAAAAATACACGAATAATTACAACTTTACAATATTATGCTATCAGAGAGGAAAAATATTTTCTGGTAGGCTAGTTGTGGCGGCACAAACTTTTTCGTGATTATTTTTTCCCACATAGTACCTGAAGATGACTCATGGTGTCGATGCTTTAACCGGAGCTATCAGATTAGAAAGATAAACGCAAGAGTTATCAAGACGAGTGATATAAAAAGTATGCTCCATAGTAATAAATAAAAAATAATATGTGTAATTATTAAATTTAAAACAAATGAAAGCGAAAACTTGTTTTATCCATGCATATTTATTTGCGACCACGTAAGTCGAAACCGGTCACAAATGTGTGGTCGCAAATAAATATCCAGGGATTAAACAAGTTTTCGCTTTCATTTGTATGCGAAAAAAAAGGTTTCTCTAAAGCTATGACAATAATGCATAATATAAAATAATAATACGTTGTCTCGGATGTGGAATCGACTCAACGTAATAAAATGTGAAAAAAATTTGTAAATTCACATAAAGTTCATACTGTACGACCTAGGTTTTGACGCGGCACGTCACCATCTGATACGTTTGCAGCGATGTCACATCCAGAGTTGCATTCTGCAAGACATCTTTTCTCGATGCAAATGTATCAGATGAAACCTTGCTCGTACAGTATTTAATATAGGTGAAATTGCCTAGTTTTTCACATTTCATTATTTAAACTTACCCTCCGTTTGTCGCGTGGCTTCTATACAACGCCAGGCCATTTTTTCCTTTGCCCACGTTGTGTTTTCATGTCTAGGAAACTCACACTCCGTTAATGTTATTAAATATATGATTTTGAAATTGTCACCAACATGATTATATATTTTGTTACATTTATGGAATACATTTAGATATTTTGCAGCTTTCTCAGTCTGGTAGACGCCACGCAACACCTTGAGCTACAATATGTTTGATGCTAACATCTTCGTGATATTCATCGCAAAGTTTTATGCGTAAATTAATTTAACCTAACAACTATTGAGAGCTTGTTAGTGGCCAAGAAGAAGAATTTGCTGGTAAACACATCGATTTAGTGAAAGATGAAATAACTAAAACGATGAAAAACCGTAATAAATGTCTAAATAAGTAGTATTAAGTATTTTATTAATATAAATATCCCCATCATTATTGTGCATAAATTTGTTGTCCATTCAAGGAATTAAATATCAATGAATGATTTTTTGTAGTTAAAACAGTTATTTCTACTTCCATGCATTTTGTTTAACCATTCTAAATGGTGTCTGTGAGACGCCACGTGACAAAAAACACTCCTAAATGTCACGCGACTGACGGAGGGTTAAAGTAAATTTTACTAAGTTATGCCGAAAAACAATCCAAAATGACGCTTATTTCGGGGGTCGCAATTTTACTATTTTTTTCTCCAGAAATAATTCCATAGGAGCAGGGGCGGATCCAGGAATGTTATCTGGGGGGGGGGGGGGGGAGGTACAAGGGTCTCAAAGATCTTTTCATATTTGAGATTTTAAAAAATATATAACAATTACTGTAGAACATTTTCTATTTATTTTGATATAAAATTTATTGATATTAAATTAAACGATTGATGCTCCTAATGCACAAAATAAAACGAATTTAATGTTATCCGTATTAAAAATCTTGTCTATATTTTAAACATCTGGGGGGGGGGGGGCACGTACCCCTGTCCCCACCTCAAATCCGCCTATGCATGGGAGTACTGGAGACTGGAAACGTAGACCACAGAGGGAAATAGCGACGGAAAACGGAGAAGTGCCTTCCTAACGACGTCCTCGGAGGATAAGACAAAACAGCGGAAGAGAGAAAGGAAGAAAGAAGATAATATTGTCTACGGCTGGGAGCACCGCCTCCTGCGTAGAAAACGGTTGCACATACACTTCAAAACAACTCAAGTGAAGAGTAAAGCAAAGTATATGGACGGGAAGAGGAAGACGGAGAGAGATAAAGAGAGGAGAAATGACGCGGACGAACTCTTTTTCGTGTCGTTTTTTTATTTCAGTAACTGGTGCCGGATCGATAAGAACGTGGAAAGCGCAGAAAGGTTCGTTGCGTGGAGAAGAGAGAATGGAAAAGGAATTAAAATGATTTGCCAAGACGGACGGAAAGAAATTAAAACGACAAAAATATAGCCCTTGACTGCACGCAACTTAATTCGTGAGGAGGAGAAAGAAAAGGGTTCACGTCGACACTGAGGAATAGTGGTGATAACTATGGGAAAAAGAGTGGTTCCTAAGATTTTTACAAATTATTTCACCAAATACTTACTTTTTGACCAATTTTTTTTTCGAAAAATCGCATTGTGTAATTCGAGTATCAATATTTTTACATTTATCCGAATTTACCGCAATAAAGTTGTTGGTGTCATTAGAATTTAAATAATTTATTATTCCCTCCATAATTTCTTAGGTACTAATTTCATAAAATTTTGTATGGGTATTTTTACGGTAACTGAAAAATAATAATAAATATGAGCTGAAGTGTATTAGAAATATGCACGCATTGAATTTATTTAATGATACCAATCACAATTTCACCTGTAATCCATGCAATAAATACAATGTACTTCTAACATAATTGAATTTCAACGAATCATTGAAAAAAATAAAAACAGTAGCATCAAATGGTAAGGTTTCTGCATGTGGTTTTATGATTCAAATTAGTATGCTTCTTTCAAAACACCATAAAAACAATCATAAAATTTTAACTGCAATATGATACCTTCCATACGCATTGCAACGGATTATTCCGCTCTATATTACCCCATCCCTTCAACTCGACTTGGCATGAATTCTCCTACTTTGGCATAACAAGTTGACTTCTTTGAAGCCAGGAGAAATGCTTAAAGCAGTTTTGCTGATTTTCCTGTCAAAGTTATTTTGCTAATAAACACACTATGCACATTATCTCAAAAACAACGTGTTCAACTCGTATCATCAATTTTCGGCTGTACACATGCACGCTTAAGCATTCATGAACACAAAAGCATATTTGCATAACCTGCACAGAGAGACTCACTTTGAACAAGGTTAATTGGAGACTAAATTCAATACGAATTGAAAATGTTCAACAGCTCGTATTTCTTCACTATTTTCACAGTCTGTTTACCACTTTCTGCGTATCAAGCATGGTATCTCACAATGGTACTGCATAAAAAACTATATTTCAGCAATTTGGGTAACTATTAGAACTATGAAATTTCCTTTACGAAATTACCTGCAAAATTTTTGGAGACTCACTTAACACTAATCACGAAAAAAAAACTCTGTAGGCGCACCGATTTTTGAAAAAATAATTTCTATTAATCCTTATAGTAATGGAAAATAGTAAATTCGAAAGAAAAACATACCTCTCCTAACTTGGCTGTCAGATATGAATCGATAAAATCAAACCCGATGAAGTTGATTAAAATTATCAGGTGAATCTCAAGTTTACGACTTTGATTTTTGCTACACTAACATAAAAAAAATACTATTTAGTGGTTAAAACTGCACCTTCAACAATACTTGTAGGAATAGAACCTTTTTTTGTATTTCAACGCATTAAAAGGTCCAATATATTGCCCTTATACTAACCCTCCAGAGAAACGTGAGTGCGAAAGGTGAATTCAAACGGAATAGATAAAAAGTTTAAAGTTTAGCATACAAATATTTCGGAACTAAAATAAATTACATTTTAAATGACCTTACCTTCGCTAAATTTAATGATTGAAGTGTTTTAAAACAAATAGAAAAGCCCATGTGTCTATTGCTTTATGATTCTTTTAAAATAAGCGTCAATTTTACGTACAGCAGTTTATAAGGTGTTATCATCCAGAATTCCAGTTCCCCACAAACCAATCCCATTAGCCTTGACTCTCGTCCACTTAAAGTTATTTTTCATTCGCTAACATGAAGTTCCCAACCAACACAAAATTCTACTTTAAAGCACCCTTTTAACCTAAAAGTCACTCTTATGAGTGTAAGTAAATCAAATACTTCTCATTCAACGTCTATCGTATAACTCCAATCTATTTGTATCCTTTAAACCATAATACAAAGTCGAGAATATTTTTTTCCTATTTCTAACTATGCCATGAAAAAAGAAAGACTTTTTCACCAGGAAAATAATTTTCTCTATTCAAGATATATAGTAGATATAAAATAATTTTCCTTCCGTCTTACTCATACCTAAAACAAGAAAAGTTTAACTCGGAATGAATGATTGTTATTTTTATTAAAATTCCATTCTCCTTTAGCTGGATGTATTTTACTAAAGGTGAATCCCGGATTTTCACGCTTTATTTTGCCTTCGCAAAATTTAAGAGTCAATTTTTCCCCCTGGATCTTACAGTAATACCGGTTCAGGAAAGGAAAAAAAATTTTTAATGTGGAATAAGAATTTTTTTTGCACAAAAACTGTTCATTCTCAATTTGACCTTCTTAAATAACTCCACTTCCTCATGTTCTTTACGAATCACATCTCAACGGCAGTGTTTTCTGCATCGGGAGGAATGGCCGAGCTCATAGCTCGTCGGGTGCGTGCCGATTACCATAAATCCGCCTTGGGTAGAAAGGCAAGAAAAACAAACCTGCGGAGGAAATTATACTTTCATATGTGAATATCCTGCACGTGTGTTTCGTGCACGATTACGAATAGTGCCCTATGAATTTTCCGGCGTAAAAAAGCAATCCCACGAAAAGGGTTCTCCAAAATGAGGTAACAAGGCTACATTTTAGACAAAACGAAGGGAATACCTAAAGCATAAAGGAAGGAGGAATAACTTCACTCCAATGTCACGAAAGAGGAAGGAAATATCTGGAAAATATATCATTTTGAATATTGCTTCCTATTCGGTCGGACAACATTCTTCTACATACAAAGAACATATCATTCATATAAATACAACACTACCCTCAAACCGTGACATGAAAAATTAATACGTAAACCGTGAAGCCTGACTTATCTATCATTTTGCAAGTAGTCTCCCTCCAATTAAAAAAAATAAATATCCGTGTTTTTTGGGGGATATATGTGGTAATCTTTTTCATCTTCATTGTACAAATTTCCATTACCTAAGTTCAAATTTGTAGTTTTTTGTGAGTATTTCTCAGATAAACGTTGAAAAACTTAATATTCAGCATGAAATAGTGATACAAACCCTGATGTTGATTGCTCATACCGTTATTGTTCCCTTCAATTTCACTTATGCCATTTTTGAATTATTACCTGCGGTCTTTTACAATATTTTTTCTATAGGCTTTTACTTCTTTACTACATATATTCCCATTACCGTCAATAATTATTTGCAATTTTCTTTAAACAACTTTCTGATGTAGGTACGATTCATGCTACCTTTGAATGCACATTATTATTTGCTGCTGCTGCAAAATTGGCAGTGTACTTGTCTACTCAATATTTTCTCGTATTCACGCTAATAAGTTGTACGTATAAAATACCTGCGTGTGTTGCAGAGTAACCCCAGATCCGCACATTATGAGTGTTTACATGTCTACTGAGGTGAAAAGTCGATTCATCACTGAAGACAACATGATCCAGAAAACCATCATCGTCATGAAACAACATTTCCATTGTGAAGTTGGCAGGTAATCCGTGATCTGTAGGCTTTAGAGCCTGTGATAACTCTAAACGGTAAGGACGTAGTTGTAAGCGTTTCCTTAACACTTTCCAAGCAGTCAAAACAGGAATTTCTAATTCACAACTAGCCTTCCGAACTGATTTCTTTGGGCTACGAGTGAACGACTCTCTCACTCGCTCAACAGTGTCTTCGCCCAACTCTTGGTCGTCCCGTGCTCTTCCCTTTACAAAGGCAGACTGTATCTTCAAACTGATGATACCATCTACGGATGTCATTTTCATTTAGAGGATCACAACCGAATTTAATGCGGAACGCACGTTGCACAGATTCAGTTTTTGCAAACAGGAAAACACAAAACGCTTTCTGTTCACTAGTCGCCATCTTTGCTACTACCACTTTCTAGCGGATCGAGGCGGAAAAATTTCACAGACATGTGCATTGTTGCAACAAAAAAAACATTTTCAATTGCTCTTTAATTTGACATATAATTTATAACTGTAAGTATATTATTATTATTAGTATTCTACCGATTAAGGTAGGTTTTCATGGAGTATTCAAGAAGTGAGCTGGGAGCCTCCCTTTCCTTCCAGCACTACCTTCTTTAATTCACTGTAAGGCCTACTCTCTTTCAATCTATCTAAAAATCCTATTCTTTTCCTTCCCCTCCCTCGTTTCCCTAACATTCTACCCTCTAACACAATTTTCAACATCCCCTCCCCGCTAAGTACTCGCTCCATCCATACCTTCTGTCTCCTCCGTATCTCATCTAATAATGTAATAAATATTGTAAAGATTTAAAACCCCGATATTCATTTATAAACACACTGTATAATTATTATACGCAAGTACACATAATTTTTCCGCAATATTCTGTGTGGATTACACTGCTTGATAACTAAGTATTTCAGTATTTTTTTCATCCTTTAAGATTCGCATTTCAAGTTATTTATTTTATTTATTTCGGAAAATATAAAAACATCACGAAAGATTCTAGAGCTGTCTAACTAGACTAAACTCACTCAAATAGAAATAGGAATCCGATTCATAGGTCACTAGCAAAAGAAATAAATTAGATGCTAGTGTAGGAATTTGAAATTTGATGGAAGAATTTGTTTTTGATTAATAAACTTTCAATTTTAGTTTTTAAAATCGATTTTCCCTGGTTAATCCGAAAATCAACCTCGCATTTTTAAGCAGCAAAGTAATTGTCCACTGAAATGCAGGTGTGACAATGAGCCAATAGAAGCACTAGGGATGAGATAATATAGTTAAAATTATTAACCTAATTTATTATTCGATTTTAGCTTACCCGTGATTGTATGCGCTTTCCATGTAATGTGATATCAAGCGGGGAAGAAAAAAGATTATATGCAGCAAAGAAAACATTAATAAATAATGCATCGGTTATGTAATTGATACTTTTGAATAGCTAAATAATAATAGCAATACATTACGGAGACTACAGAAATTTGACAATTTTATATTCTGAAGAGAGGCATTTGTTTACGACTCAGTCATAATCGACATTTTGGAAACATGAGAAATAATTGAATGCGCGGAGCTCAACGCATATTTTAGGCTGAAAATATCTTTGCAGGTACTTTCTAAATGTTTTACCAAATATTTTAGATGCACATTAAAAACTACAATTTATTAGCAGGAGGGCTCGTTTATTACCGCTATCAGAAACTTGTAATATATAATTCGCGACCACGAAATGACTGAAAAACGCATGTTCTGCAGTATATCCCATCACCACTGGCTAAATTTTCACAAATTGCATACCAATTCTATCCGCGTCAATATTTATTGCTATTTTTAAACTCAATTTTTATCAATTATGATATAAAAATCTAATAATAAAGAGACTTATGCTTGGTTTGCGTCTAAATTTATCTCTTTAATTAACGACGCATGAGAAAGTTATTGCTCACAAAAGTTGGTAGGGATAAGACTTCATTCAGTATGTGCTAATTTAAAAGTTACTAAGGGTGGCCTCCCAGCAGAGAAGTCTGGTGTACCAGGACTCCCTAGCTTATATTTGACTGTGTAGGTGGATGCTCGAGCCAGTATTGTTGTGATGATGAAGAGGGAACTAAGTAGGGAGGAGGGTAATGAGTTGTTGAGATTGGTAATGGAAAAAAGCTGTTTGTTGAGAGGCGTTTTTTGTGACGGATTAAAACTTAAGAGGCTGTCACCTTGAAACTTTCGGATTATATAAGATACACCCTGCTAAACAATTGCCTCTTTCTTGAATTTGAAAACTTTGCCTCATTATAAAATTCAAAAGTAAGTAAAAATTTTACATTCTAGAAACAGTAAAATGCTGATACACTTCTACTATGAAAATTTCAAGATGATAGCGCAAGTTTTCATGCAGCAATGCGATGGATTCTCCGGCTATTTACTTATGTTATTTGGGTCGCATCATTCCAGGATACGTTCCGAAAGCATTCGGCGATCCTTGACTTCCAACAATTATTCTCGGCACGCAGCGCGATGGAATCAAACAACCCTACATCAATACGCCTCCAGTCAATATAAAAAAAAACGAAGAACGAAAGTCGCGAGACTACTACTCAGCTTGTTAAATGAAGCAGGAGCGGAAAAAGAAGGAGATTTGAAATCGGATATCCGCATAGATTTTCCCCCAGAGGCCTCCACGGGTCGCAACGGGGAAAGAGATGCTCAGGGGTGAGAGATTTTGAGCCCAAGAGCAGCCGAGTGGAAGAAAAAATAAGAAAGCGATACTCTCGTGGAATTGCTCGAACGTGGTCAAGGACGTGGCATCGAAAGGAAGGAATGAGGGCAACTGACTGACTAGCTTTAAGCTCACCTTCCAATGAGGTGGCCAATAGGGACAGCTTTAAGGAGAGATAGCTTGACTAAATCCAGTCAAGCGGCTTAACGCTTTTTTCCGGTGAATGCAACATTAATTCCCATTTTATGAGCGTTCTGGCACTGGCAATTTTTGTTAACCGTTGAGCAGAGCTATCACTCTATTCGGGTAAGATACGGGTTAGAGTACTCCCTTACAGAGCTCATTGGTATTCTATTACAAAATGAGAAAGACATACAACTCAATTCACATTAATGGTGTTCAAAGAAATCAGAACACCTGACTTACTAGCTTTAACTTCACCTTCCAATGAAGTGGCCAATAGAAAAAGCTTAAACAAGAGATAGCTGGGCTAAATCTACTCTTTGCGCTTTTTCCCGCTGAATACAGCATTAATTCCCCTATTGACAGCTCTCACTCGATGATTCGACCTTTAGGATGGTTATGATAGCTGAGGTTAGAATCATTCCCTCACAGAGCTCAATCCCTTACAGAACGAGAAGTTTACTTCATTAATATGAAATGGCACTGACACTTTTTGGTAATCCTTGGGCAGTTATGAGTAAGCATGGTTACGATAGCTGAGTTCAATGCTCGTTCCCATTACAGAGCTAAGCCACAATAAAATCCACGTAGTCCGGTGAGGAGGTGTAGTGCCTTTTCCTGGGCCACCTCGTACTTCGAGGATTTTAGAGAGGGATGTCTGATTGTTTCAATCGGGATTTAAACCCGCGACCCTTTGATCATCAGACCAACGCAATGAAGTTTATTCCGTAAAAAAGCAAAAGCTGGAATATTTTAAACATGGGCACAAAATGATAATTTATATCAAATTTATCGACATTTTACATGATTTACCCTGAAAAAATATTTTTGGATTGGAAAACATCAAGAATATTCTTGATTATCGATCAACCGTCATAGAGACTTAACAATTTGATATAACATATCTACCACGTAATAATGAAACCTGACTTTTGAGGACGTAATATCGAATGTCTTAATCCTGTTTAACTTAAAACTATACACTTATTTAAGTATTTCCACAAATAATATTCTGTTAAAGTTTTCAAGCGTTATTTCAATCACCCAAGAGACCATTTTACAGATGAAATGACGAGTAAACTCACTAAATCCCTGGAGAAGACTGGAAACACCATAAAAGCTAAGCAATCATAATTTTCAGTGAAAACCTTAGTTCAGAAGTGGAGGAAGACGTTGTTTATGTGGATCACTCTTAATATTGAGATAAATAACATCCAAGTAAATGGAACAGTTAAAAACTAAATCTTTCAAGGAAACCAACCTGCATTACGGTGTTATGAATTAGCAATTCGGAATCATCAAATTCGGACTTCCTCCTGACATGGTTCTTAGTATTCAATTTCCGCTGAACATTTACTACACCCGTACCCTCTTTCTTTTCCGTATTTCTTTAGGAATTTACCCGTCCTTGTAAAACCCTCGCCTGCTGATCCAGTGGTCGCGTGTTCTATCCCCGTCGGGGTAGATTTTTTTCCATCCAAGGAATAGACGTACATGCATCATATCAATTGTTTCCATCAATAATAATTTAAACACCGAATAGATGCTTCTATTCATCATCAGGCGTTGTTTGGGTTAATTACTCTTAATATTGAGATAAATAACATCCAATTAAATGTAAGAGTTAAAAACTAAATCTTTCAAGAAAACGAACCTGCATTACGGTTCCCATGTTAGGAGTGTTTCCACGTTGAAGCAACTCACCTGAAACGAGAAAGACATACCGTTTTATTATTATTTTCATTTTCACTATACTGTCCCATATTTCATTTTCTAAAGATAACTCAACAAGGAGAAGCTAAAATTTAAAATTATAAATCTCTTAGCAGAAATAATCATGCCGTATTAATCACTCAGAAAAATACGTACTTGGTGATACACTATCAAATTTTTCATCAAATAAAATTCAATCAAAAAAATCAAAAAAACATTATTTATTACTTTTTATTTATTTTGTACACAAATAAGATGTCCAAAATTCTCTTGGTGTTTTGACGTGAACCAAGATTTAAAGGTTATGGTATAGTATTTTCACTGGGGTATCGTGCAAATGAAATAAAAGTATAGGGGAACCCGTGGCGGAACGGGGGGCCGGACGGAACGGTTAAGCGATTAAGTGCGAAAAAAGGTGCAGCGAAAGCGGCAATAACTAGTATATATAGCCCAGATTGGTGCTGCTTAACTTAAAAGCGACACCAATCTAGACTAATTATAGTTATTACAGCTTTTTTCGCAATCGCTAACCCCGTTTCACCCCTATATATTGCATTGTATTTTTAGATTTTTTTTACATCGTATGAC
The DNA here is from genome assembly GCF_921293095.1 of Ischnura elegans. Taxonomy (NCBI): domain Eukaryota; kingdom Metazoa; phylum Arthropoda; class Insecta; order Odonata; family Coenagrionidae; genus Ischnura; species Ischnura elegans. The sequence goes on from NC_060252.1 coordinate 59,899,653, forward strand.
ATTTGATTCCATACTTCGCAAGAGGTGACATGGAAAGACCTAGCGTAAATTTATCTTAATTTATTTTAAACCTATTTACGCTAGGTCTTTCCATTCTCTCCTTGCGAAGTACGGAAATAATTGTTACACGATGTAAAACAAAATTTAAAAATGCAAGTCAATTCAAAAAGGAATACTATGAAATATTGCAACATGTGAATTCTATATTGTAAGTTAACTGAATATTGTGCTGAAGTTAACAAAATGAGATGTATTTATCAGTATTCATACGATTGTTATCTGATAATTACATACATACATATGTATTTTTTGTTCTATTTTGTCATATATTGTCGCATTCTGTGACATCGATGTTTAATGTATATCCGCATATTGTTTGTAATATTTTTGACACAATTATATTTATACTGATGTGTGTTCCTAAGGGGCACATTTGTCCCGGAATAATAAACTTCAATTTTGATTTTCTATATATTAAAGGAAATGCAAATTATCTTAAGGTATGATCAAATCGAAGTTTAAATCGAGAATTAAAATTTATATGCTAATTCGCGAAACTAATTCATGCCTCCGTACCTCCTTTACGAAACTTCAAGGTTACCAAAACTAATCCTGGCAGGAAAACAAAAACCCTCGCTAGCCAAAAACCCTCGGAAGCACGATGCTAGCAATGGGGATCGTGCATCAGCAAATGGAATTACCAATAAAAATCAAATGCCACCGACAGCATTTAAATTTCATTTGTCTTTCTTAAAAACATTGACATGGAGTACCATGACACCTTTGTTTCCGTGGCGTAACAGGAAGGTAATTCACTGTCATCTGTCGCGAAAGTTTTCCCTGCAGCGACATGTTGGTACACCACGAGGAAATGGACGCGGGCAATCGACTCAAACATTTTGCGACAGATTGGGAGCAAATCTAACCGCCGCAGCTTTACTTTCCGAGCTGTCAGTATCATAAAGGAGCACCGACGCTTTCGATGAGTTTTTTTGCGGCATTTCACTGCACAGAAGCATGACGGGATGGATCGTATGACGGCCGAAATTTTTATAGGAGCAAAGATACGGCTACTTTCTGTTAAATACGAATCAAAAATTAACATGCTAGGAATAGTTGATGAGGGAAAAGTGTACATAAAATATAACTTAAAAATTGCCTTCTAAGAGATGTAAGATTTAACACTTTCCCGGCGAATAACATGTAGGAACTCTTCTCGGGATACCGCACTGGTAAGATTCTAAGAGATGATTTACCTCTGTGTTTTTAGTCTTTTTCATCTCCTAATGCAAGCAATAAGAGATGGGCAATAAAAATAGTATAACCACTATGATTTATACGACATAAAAAAACCATAACATGAATACATTTTCTGTAAAACAAACAACAAAAGTATTTGTGATGGTTACTTTTCCGCGAGCATGAATTAAAAATAAAAGAATTATCGATATTTGTTGGTAATTTATTCCATATCCACAATTATAAAACTAAAAAAGACATCAGCAATTCAAATTTGTTTCCGATGACAAAGTTAGTATCTAATGCAGCATAAATAATAGATACATGGATTTGACTGAAAAAATCAGTAAAGTGTGCAGTTAAAAAGAGTAGGTAGATATACATTTTCTAATCCGTCCTAGGACTTTGGAAAAAGTGAGCACTCTTCAAAAGACCTTTAAGTAATATCAAAGGCACATTAATAATACACGTATAATATCCAAACGAGTGATTTTAAGACGTGATATGCCTACGTCATATACTTCAAAAAGATTAAAAAAATCAGCTTATGGCGTATAAAACGAACCACGCGAGAAAATTACGATGAGGACAGACGTTCGACGGGAAATTCAAACATTTTATTAAACAACTTCCCGCTCTTCCGTTCCCTATTTACGAGACTCCGTTGGTACAACATAAAAGCGACATAACTTTATGATTTTCCGAATGATCATTGGAGGAGTAATTTTAAGCGCCTGGCGCTCGCCTCCGAACAGAGTAGGAAATTGACGTGTAGGAGAACGAGCGAGCGTGGAGAAAGATAAGTGGGAGACGTTGTTTTAAGGTTAAAAAAATAAAAAAATCGAATCGATCCACGTGAAATTTCAACCGGATTTGGGAAGGGCCTTTATCTCAAAACAACTCAACGGTCTCACTAAGTGTGTAATGATCGAATGTTTATTTTCAACTCGACATGCCTCCGAAAAACGGCTTTGATTGATATTGAGGGCAAAAATTACGCATTGATCGACAGACGAAGTCTACACGGGGGCTCTACAAGGCGTAAGAGTCTAGGAAAACGAGGAAATATAGAGGGGTGATTCGTATAGGTTGAAGATTTAAAAAAAAATCTTGTCCGCGGCGGAAACAATTTGTTTGGGTCCGAATTCTATATAAAAAAGAAATACCCTTTCCCTTGAGCCTAAAATATACGCCAGAGAAATAATGTGGTTGACTTCGGCCTCCGCAGGTAAACTGTAATTCGCTAGCACGAAAACTCAAATCTACATAATAGCCGGAATGCCAAATCAGGGAAGCATGATGGAAAGATGGATTTTCTTACCAAATAAATTTGACCCCGTGCCGCAAAATATTGGGACTATGGCTGGGAGAGTAACTCTCCAGTAGGTACCTAAATGCTGTAAGATAGCAGAATAAAAAAATGAGAAACAAAAACCTTTTGATCATTTACGTTACTACGAGAAAATTAACGATTACTGTTAGCAAATTCAGGAGCTAATTACACAGAAAATAGAAATACTGCAGACCTTAAAAAAACCATAAAGGAAAAATTCCATCTGTCAAATATTCCCGTTTTATCGTTCAGCAGAAAAAAGGTACTTTACACTCACGATTCAAATGTGGCCATAATATACATATGTAGTGCATAACATTTTCGCCAACTTTTTAAACAGTTAAACAAAAAAATGAAAACTACGAAGGAAATACATGTCATGATTCGTGACACGGTAATTTATTACGCCTACAGAAATAATTTTGTAGCGAAAATAAATCCGGAAAAAGCAGGAACGCTTGTGACATCAAATCGTACTAGGTGCTTTGAATACATTGAATCTTAGCGTTGCACCGGAAATTAGGGATATCAGTGCAATGCGTAATCAAGATCCCTTCCTCAAGGCTTTTCCACAGTAGGTATTCCAAGATCAAGGACAGGGCCACAAACCAGAGAACGCAAATCCAAATTGGATGAGGCTCGTAGTTTTCCATCCAAAGTAATCAATCAATAACGTATTTCCGTGCCGAACGATCACAATTACGGATACTGTTTCATTATAAATGTATATTCAGGTAGAAACTGAACCTAGGAAAGTGAAATAATTGAATACTGGGTCATTTCATCCAAAGTCATTCAGCAAGGGTTAGGTCAAAATCGGAGATATTAAAAAAAATATGCTGTAGACGAGTATGAATAATTAACAAATTGGCCACTTTAACCTTATGTTTATGAAATGTAGTGATGCAAATGTCATTTTAAAAAGTGGCAGCAATACTTGAGAAAAGTCAATTTTCAGACTTTTATGAGTTGTGTAGTAAGTGGGCTACGTATTTGAAAATTTAATTACTATGTAGTACTTATTTTGCGTTCTAGTACTTATTTAGTTGTAAAAAATATTTTTTATCTTATCATAATGTGCAATAGAATTTTCAAATTTTTATAAACAAAACAACTAACTTTTGTCAGCTCCGACAATATTTTTACAATTAATGGCCAGTATCCAATTGCTTGAGTGAAGAATTAAATCAGCTTTTTAGTACTTATACACGGTATCTCCAAGTTGACTAAAAATGGCTAAAATATAACATCAACAGATAGCATTTAGATCATGCAAACAGATCAAGCAATATTATTGTCGCTTACACTGCTGTGCGTTCTGTTATTTCATCTCCTTCCAGTAACACTGGTAAATTAACTACACAAAATGTGTAAATTTAAATGATAAGTATTACCCTGTTATGGTACGAAGCACATTATGAGCAATTTACAAACGTCTTAAAAGGCAAGACGACGGATTAATGAAAGACGACCAGTAACTGTTCTATTCAAGGCAATAATCATGACTGTATAGTATTGTCATGAGTTAAATCAGAGTTCACAAGTAAAATAAGTGTAATTAGCGTAATTAATAAACTCATAGTTTATCTCACAATATCAATCTCATATTCAATAATTATTTTTAGCATTCTGTTTCAATTCCCGCATTACAACAGAATTCGCTATTGAAAATCCACGAACATGACTTAATTTAGTTTTCCTTTTCTGGTCCCGTATCTTGCCAAACACTTATCAGCCACCTAAAGATCTGCTCCGTCTATTTTTTTTATTTCCTCACGGATTCTTTCTACCGCATCAAACATTTATGGCTCTACCTCCTTTGCAAACCCACTTATTTATTACCAGAGAATAAACTCCAAAAAGAACAAAAGCCTTGTAACTGACCAAACCAATCGTGAGATACAGCGGCGTGGCTTTAAAGACCACGGGCACGTACGCTGGCCGCACACACAAAGGGCAAACAAAACCCTTGGAATTCTTCTGACGTGGCAACACCGCACTTTCTTACCTCCAGAGACCCCTCTCAACCCACCACACCAACACGCGCTGGTGATTTTATTTATTTCGCGGCGAGCACGTCGGAGAGGTCTATCGACTCGAAAACAAAACAACACGCTCCATGCGGGAATCGAGGGACTTGTCAGGAAACAAGGCCTAACAGTCGAGCATGGGACTAGGGAAAAAAGAATGAGGAAAGAAAAGGGTCATGGAGAAGGGGAATAGGTTCTGACCCCTGGCACCCCCAACTGCACTGACCAACGCTGCGTCCGCGGAAAGGAAGGGTTTGGGTAGAGTAAAGCAAGGGTAGGACAGACAGGTGAGGAAGAGTTTAAAGTAGGACGGGATCAGAGAGAAAGGATGTATATGAACGTAATAATTAAAAAGAGCTGTCCTGGAATAGGAAAGGCGAACTATGGGTAAAAAATGAGATACGGGCAAAATTTGGTGGCCACATTGTTACACGCAAACGTTTGGCCGTGATTATGATGCATATATTTTTCAAACGCAAATATTTCGTGGGTGATGACAGCTGAATTTTAAATCTTTCCGTTGGCACCTCACGTTGTTTGGTTGTTTATCGAAATACAAGACTAATTACGGTAACACTCTATAAGGTAATTAGGTAAATTTCTTAGAGCGACTTTTATGATTGTTCATAGAGGAAAAGAAGCTGGAAAGAAAGAGATAGAAGAAGTTTTCATTTCTCAAGAATTCGAAGTATTATCCCAAATGTGACTGACTATGAGGCTACAGCCCCTATTGATGCTGTCCTTACAAGTCAACCAAATCAGGACTCGGGGTACGCCCGAAAACATCTCAATAAGTATAATTTTCACTCTACGCTTTATTGTTAGACTGGCGAAAACGCAAAAATGGGGTCAATAGCATAGATCAGAAATTGCAGTTCAATAAAAGAACTAGATGAATGAAAAGGAAAGATAAATGACTGCGAATAAAAAAACTCCAAAGCACTTCTTCAGATAGAAGAGGTAACTTTACATGCATTCACGCACGGGTGCAAAGTTACATCCACCACATTGAAATTTGCCACAAAAAATTGGTTTATCTAGGATTCGGATCCGGATAACCCGATTTCGGGTCAGATATTCTACCAGTTATACCCCATCAAGACATTTTTTCCAAGGGGAATATCAAATCAAAAATATAATGTCCGCCTGAGACGCGATGAAACATACGAGACATAATTTCACACTTCATAAAGAGGCATGGAGGACAGAGTAAGAGCCAAAATTAGGACCCACGTTATACGGAGCCTCATTCTGCTCTTTGGATGTTCCCAACTGAGACCAACCATCGTTCAAGCGCTTGAATCGATATGGGAGTAAGAGAGCAACGGATATAAACGAATTGGAAGTTGTAAACAGAATTGCAATGGAAAGAAACTGGGACAACGGACCTTACAGTGATAAAATTATTTTAATTGGTAACCATAAAGTAATGTCAGTTTTCTTTATGAACCACAGAGAAAAAATCATCCTTTCCCTGTGGATCTTTTGCACGATTGTTCATGGAGGGTGACTCCCGTAAAAGTTATCACCGCGGCTAGTCCCGGTTAACTTTAACTAAAATTTCCCTATGAAGTTGAACAAAATGTATGGAGCAGGTAAATAAAGATGTGAAAGACAAGAAATATTTTGATGCATGAAAGAAGTTGTTAGGAGAATAGAAGAATTGCGAGGAGAGCTGTGTCAAATTAATTTTAGGATTATTGACCAGTGATGAATCAAAGTATTTGTGTGGAAGCCGAGGTAGGGTGGAATAATGAATCTTTGGAAGGTGATCATATCTCCATCATACGGAAGCATGTATCATGTTTTTTTCCAATGCCCACACCTATCAAGAACCCTTACAACAACTCGAATGCCAATATACATATTTAGAGGCAAAAAATGAACATATCCAAATGCATGGGAAGGCAGTGATACGGTAACCGCTAAAATTTCCCGCAAGAATCTTATCTTCCACAGTAGAGTCGAATCATAGGTGAAATATTGAGATAGAGACGTATGAGTTCAGGAAACAACAGAATTTCGGAACATGTTTGCACGAGAACAGATTCGGAGGAGATTGGTCCGGATGAGCTAGGAATGAAAAATACTAGGATAGAGCAATGGGATAGGGGGACAGTTCACAATGAGGAAGGGATAAAACAGGACGGAACTAACTTGGGAACCACGGACGTATTCGTTCGCCATACTAAGCCTCGCTCTGCCATTTCCAGGTTCCCATCAACGAACCACCGGAGTTCCAGCGCTGGAATCGATAAGGGGAAGGAGTTAAACACATATGAGGAAGGGAGGGAGAGGAGAGGCAGGGACAATGATGAGGTTTGGAGAGGGCAAGAAGGAGGTCACGTAGCCCGTGAAATTAAGGGCAGGAGATGAGGGGTATGGAGTTGTGAGTGAGGTTTGGCATGATCGATGCCCTGGAGGGAAGAACACCAACCACACGTGAATGTGTGTTCCTTTCTGCCGAACCAACTTCACTCCTGTCACGTACCTTCGTGAAGGGAAGAGTTGCTTTTTTCACATTTTTTCTGTTAAAGAACGTATCCGATGCAACGCAAAAATAGTTGTGGCCATTTAAAGTCTCTCCATAACTAATGCACTCAAATTTTCTGACAAACCACAAACTTTATTGTACGAATGTCCAGTTTTTATAGGGAATTAACACATTCTTTGGGAACTCCATGTCACTTTTCAACATAATCCTCGTCCTTTACAATAGCCTTACGCTTGCTTTGAAATAAGACGTGTATTCCCGTTCGGTAAAACTCTGACTCGGCTAGCTGAACAACGAGAGGTGTTTGTGCAGTACATGGGTCGACCACTGCGCCTACGATCTTCAATATTGACATTCTCACTGGTCACTCGTTATGCCCACAGACTAACTTTACTCGAAATCATCATCCCTATCCACTCTCTTCAACCTTTCGTGAATGTTTCCGACTGTCTCATTCTTACAATAAAAAATCTCAGTTACAGCGCGTTGTTTTTGATGGGCATCAAGTGTATCCGTCATCTTATAGAACTGCTGCTATCACGTCACTATCGATATTGCATTCAGATAAGTTTTACTGGAAGTGGAAAGGATGCTTCTACGCACTCGCTTAATTTAAAGTGCCTGGAATAACAATTGTGGTGTCAGAAAATTTTCGTGTGCATTAGTTTTGGAGTGCTCCTCTCAGCTAAAGCGCCAATGTAAAAGTAACAATATTTTTATTCAAATTTGGTCTCATATTCTTCAAGAGACGCACTTTCAATAATCTTAAGAAAAAGTGATTCCCGTGTGCCATTTTTGAGATATATGACGGTAAAATTATGATAATTTAACATGAGCCCGTATGGAGAAATACGATTCTTTCGAGCTATCGAAGCTGTTTGTGACTAGACGTGTGTCGTGAACAGGTCAGCGGGCAAAGGTTTATTGTAGAGTTGAAACTAGTAAAGTTTACTGCTGCAAATACCTTTGAAAAATCATTTTTGACGCTTGAGTTGAGATGAGGTGCAAAACTGCACTCACATTTCATTCGTAGCTATTTTTTCTTTTGTTTGAATGTTTTTGACGACTCTTTTGCGTAAATAATAGGTTTTCCAGGTACGTCACTCGACTTCAGCCGATACCACACCAACTACAACAAGTAAGCATCAACGCAACGTATGTAGAAAATAATATAAAAAATAAATCATTTTTTACATCTCCTCCCAAATCTTCGATTACAATTCCTCTGTGGTGGTATATGCTCAATGCTGTGATAGGATACTCTTGGTTTGGACGTTTCGTGTAATATTTCATTTTTTTGCTAATCTGAAACAAAAAGAGCTTTCCTATCCATGACTTGATCCTGATCCAGAGAAAAAAATGCATCCACGTATTACACTCCATAATTCCAATGGAATGCGCTTCGATAAATGCCGAGCAAAAAATGAAGGAACAGAAATATTTTTATTGTGTAGTTCTGTTATCTTGACGTAAACAGACATTTAATTCTCCGCATGGTAATTCAAATTATTTTCCTTTTCTTTACGTGTCTCTTACACTCAATACAACCCGCGCAGAGCTGTCTCTCAAGAGCTTATTGGAATCATGAATTTTAATTCCAAACGTCTAGTTTATTGAGAGGGATTACATATGGAAAATGATGACCATACTTTGCTATTGTTATCGTGGATACTAAAAAATGTTTTTATTTAAAACTGCCCTCCAACTAAAATATCGATTTTGACCTTTGAAAATCAACTGGATTGGTAACATAAGCAGAGACCAATAATTGTTTGATCCGCAGATTTTTATGAATGGGGCTATATTTCGTTTAGCAATGTCACTATCAAGGTGAAACATCATATCGAGCGGGCATTTTTATAAAATTTTATCAGAGGCGCAGGATGCAAGGTCATAAGAAATTGAGAGAGAAATAGTGGAAACAGAAGTGCAGCAATTTTTTCTCAGGGACTCGGATCTGACTTGGCTTGAAATCGAGGAGACATTACTGTAACGTTGAGGCATAGGCAGGGTACAAAAGGTCATTTGCCACACGAAAACGAGAGAATACATTATTTAAAGGATAGAAATTGAATATAAACAACTATATTGGGATTGATAGATAACCGTTAAAACCTCAGTCGTCGTAAGTGTGATTGAAATGTGGAAAAAGTTTGCATTCTACATTCGACGAGGCATAGGTTGGATTTATTCTACCTACTTATGCCTATGTTTAAAAACATGGGAGTTCAAAACTTGTTAAAAAGCTTTATTTTTATAAAAGAAGGCAACTATTCGGGTTGGAGTATCTGGAAAATTGCCGAGAATTGTTTCCAACGCTCCATTAAAATTTGTTTTTCCTTCGTGAAGGTAAGGTGATTATCACAATTCATCAGGATGTGTGTGCCATTCCTGTCTTCTGTCGATCATTATACAACTAGTAGCCCAGTCAAATCAGCCAAAATAATAGGGGCACCCTTACATAAATTCCTAAAAAGCCGAAAATTTACAGGAATGTTAGGAACACCACTGTGATGAAATCATGAAAAGTCCCCGTCGATCCCGTGTGTTCAAAAATTTCATTCAAGGTCAAAGGTCACAAAATATGTTGTTTAGCATATTTTGGCCAAACGGTTACTTTTACGATAAAAAGGATACTGACCAAAATTGAATAAATTAAAATTATAATTTTTTCCCTAAGATTTACCATTTCGGAGAAAAAGCCATTGAAAAGATAGATGGAGCTGTATTCTTACGCATTACGCATGGCTATATTTTTGCGCTTTCCGAACATTGTTGGACAGCTCCAGCCAACTTTCAAATGGCTTTTTCTCAGAAATGGTAAATCTTAGAAAAAAAGTATGGTGACAATATTGTACATAATTTCCTGATATACAATTTTGGTCCGAGCAATTTTTATCGTATAAGTAACCGTATGGCCAAAAAAATGCAAAAAAACTCATTTTTGTGGGCTTTGACTTTGAATATAAGTTTTTGCACACACGGGATCGATAGGAACTTTTTCGGATTTCATATGAGTGATATTCCTAGAGTTCCTGTAAATTTTCAGCTTGTTGGGAATTTATGCAAGTGTCAATGTCTATTTATGCCGGGCTATAGGAATACAGGCAAAAAATGATAGGTGGGGCATACAAATTGACTTTCAATAAGAAGAGTATTCACTAGTATGACACTTTTTTCAATGACAAATTAGATGAACAAGTATGATCAAGAACAATTTCTAAAGCAAGTACGCGAGACGACAAATAATTACAAACGTGCTCAAAGTAGGAGAGTAGGGTAGTTACCAATTCACAAACAAAGTCTTAATCCTTAGCCCAATCTTCAAAGCCGCTCCTATTCTCGTGTCTGAGATGAACGAGACTTCTGGGACGAGCGAGTATCATTACGACTTCAACTCTTACGTCAAAATAGACCTAGACTGCGTCTCCCTCAACTAGAGGATACCCCAAAAGACAGTTTCATACCAGAGTCGAGAGTACCTACCCAGCCAGACCCATGATTCAACTTCTGGAAACTTCGCTTTCTAAGTCGAGTAGCACACTCGACACAAAAAATAGACATCAATTCACGGTGATCTTCACAGCTCTTCCAAATCCTCAATTCATCCTGAGAGCCTGGGTTGCGCCCCAACATTTTCTGACAAATGAACCAATCTACCCTAAGAGCATGGCCTTCTCTCCAACTAGACTATGAAACAAACCACTGCCGGTATAAAAGAGACCATCTTTTGGCGTCTTAGCATTCTCTCAGCAATATGATAAACAAAAATCTATGAGCTAACAGACAGGTTTTAGCCACATTTCAGGTTACTCTCCAAGAGTAGGGGCGCGTTGTGATAAGAACAGTATGTGTATAAAAATAAAATCTTCTTACCTTTAATGTGTTGAAGTCGAGAATTCTACGGTATTCATCCGTGATGCACAGTGCGTCCTCTTTTACCATTGTTTATTATTTGTAAAAAAATTTGACATAAAATGTCAAGTGCTAAGTTATGTAACGATGCATAACTTAATTCTCTCCTATCGATTTAAAATTTCTACCCCAATCCAGTCGTCTGGCAGTATTTTGGTTCCATTTTTTCTCTCCTTAGATATTTTACCCCCCTTATTATTCCAGTAAACAAGCGTCGAAAGGGACCGAAAAAAGCACGGGCACAGAGTCACCCGCAAGTGCGCACTAACGCAAGTAGAAAAATATCACGGTGAATAAATTTGTCTATCATCCGGATTTTAATAAATATAAATTTAATTACCAAACCAAATACAGTAGATTTTTACGAGAGGTTTTTTAAGAGAGATTTTCTAGAATAATGATGGATCAAGTTTGTTTTAGATTAATTATTTAAGGTATACAGAGATCTTTTCTGAGATTTGTCCAAACCTGAACTGATTTATTTGATCTCCTGAGGAGGTATTCTCCTCGTATTTAATTACATTTTTCTATAAATATTAACATATCGTTCGGAATAAAATTTGAGGTCCTCAAAGAATTTCATCAGGATTTTGGGGAGAAAAGACTAGTATTAGAGGAAAGATAAGAACACGGGAAATAATTATTTCACAGCAAATATTAATTGATAACTGGAGTGCCTCTCTAATAAACATTTGTCTTCATCTTCATAGAAATGGCCAGATATAAGAGCAATTAGTGGTAAAAAAAAAACCAAAAAGTATCTCAAAATGAGCCACGATTGCCTCCATTATCATCATGAAGATATAAAACCCGCTGTATGCAGTATTCTAAACATACTCCAGCCATCTCCACCCCTGTAAGCCATCTAAATGTACATTTCTCAAACCTCACATCCGTCAACCCCTGCCTTTCACCCCTTTTTCCTCACCTCTAATATTCCCCCAACACCCTCCCTTATCAACCTGTCCAGAATCAAAATCCCACCCTTCCCCCTTCGCGTCCGAATTAATTAACGAGATCGAGAAAGGACCCTCCTTGTCGAATCCTGCTCCGTTCCCTCATTTACCTCCTGTTTACCCCCAAGCCCCAAGGCTCTCGCCGTACCCTTTACACTCTCAACACACATTGAGCGGGCAACGTTTCCACCACGCTTTCGAAAATCCTAGCGGTGGTGACTCCCGTAGTCGATGAAACTCTAGCAAAATCTCAGGCAGGAAGGAGTGAGACTGCAAAAACAGCATCCCGGAGAAAGATGTCACAAGTCGATTCCAAGGAACGGAGGGAGGATAGAGAGAAAGGGGTGAAGGAAAGATAGTAAAAAATGGCGAAGCGTTAAGAGGCATAGGTCATGGAAAGATTCAAAGTTAATAAACTATTCCGCTGAAATTTTATTTTCGAGATTGAAAAAAATAGTAGAGTTTTAAAAGATCACATGAGAAGCTGACTTTTTCAGTGGTAGCAAATGCGAATTAAATAAATTGTTCGAGGTGCGGTGGCCGATTTCTTGGTTTCAAATATCGGATGTTGCCTTTGCGTACTATTGATCATCGGTAAAAAATTGTGTGCAAAATACTTCAGAATATCTTGTTATGAATATCTTTTGCGCATAATTAATTATAAATAACAAAGCTTGAGCATAAGAAAATTAAAATATCTTGTTCATTATTTTCTAGGGAAGGTTGAATTTCGTTAATGACCCGCAATAAATAGCTCGAAAATTAGGCAACGGATCATGAAAGGATAAAATAAGAGTCTTTACATGCTTGAACTGTAAAATTTTATTGTAAAAATATTCGTGAACGAGCTCAATCAAATGAAATATTATGTTATTGGCAGGGGTATAAAGGGTGCCATAATATGAAAACCTCGGAAAATGAATATTCTACAATAGTAGATCTTAAAATTTTAATAAGTTGGAAGAATAAACCATACAGTAAGTGAGCAGAACCTTGATCTATCACCACAAAAACATTTACTTCAAGAATAGAAGCCAGATTCATAGCCTAAAAGCCACTTGATATCCAGGCATATATTAATCAGAATCACAGTGGTTCAATGTACTACAAGCCAACTGTGAAATGATTTAATGTCACGGGCTTCCGAAAGAAATCAATTAGACCAGAGCAGGGGGCCACATTGAAATTAACGGGTGGAAATATAAAAACAGAGAGGAGATAGCGAAATCACTCCTAATCCCCACTAATATGATATCCGAGACAATTTTCTCTCCGGTTAATATTGACAAATAAAGAATTGGGTCACAAAAATCACAAGTTCACATCAACTGCTTCGTACTTGAACAGAAATCTCCGAAAAAATCCAAAGTAAATTATTCAATAACGTGCCTGCCGGTCATCAGGGATAAGAAAGTCCACCCGTACGTCAATGTCAAACCGCCTTAGATAATCCACTTGAACAGGGCCGCCAAAAGTATTATGCCAATATTACGAAGGATATTCGGGATTTCGAGAAAATCCGACTTTTAGTTTCCGATAGGTATGTATTTCTAAATATTACTTTAAAGAATGCAGGTAGGCAATATGTTGTCCCTTTTCATCTATTAAATACTTACATTTAGCATTTGCCCGTCAGCTCAGACCATTCTTTTAATAAGACACAGAGAGACGATTACAAAGGCCTAACCCTGAATTATTCATGATGATGAAGCACTTTTAAAACTAGCAATGCTAATAATTATCTCTAAAATAAATGTGGACAGAGCACTGCGGCGGAGTGAAAATGCTAGACGGAAATTAAGGGCAAAAAGCGAAGAAAATGACCATTACAGACCCCAAAAATGGGCGTAAGATATAATTATTGAAGCAAAAGTAAAAAAACTGGGCTTTCCTCCTTTTGCAAAGCAATAAGCTTCAAAATGTGCATTACTTCACCAGCTTCACACCATTTTTAAGTGACGGGTAAATCAGCGGAAAGTAAAATTCTAACATACTCGCTGCAGAAAAAAGAATAGATAACAAGTAAAATTAATATCAAATCACGAGTAGAGAGGAAACTCACAAGAAATCGAAACGGTATAAAAAAATAATCACCTATCGCATAAGAGGAGAAGCTTTTAGAGGGATTAAGAAATTTTGGTTTCTATACTCAGAAATCTTGTCCAACGATGAAGTAAAGGTAACGTTCCCCCGTTGATTATTATACCTATATTACTTACCTGTAAAAGCAATTAAAATGTACCAAAATTTCGGCAAAAATATTAGTAGAGCTTTAAATTAATTTGGAAAATTTGACGAAAATAATGTCAAATAATATAGATATCATATTACAATTATTGTAATAAATTTCTCCTCATATTAAAATTAAGATATCTTCCCTACCGAGGGAAAACTGTTGCCTGATTGAGACATAATGGAAGGAAAAAGATGCATTATTTTAATTTTTTTACATTCAGATGTTTCGAATAGTTATAAAGATGATATCGTTTGGTATGTTTTGCATGGGAAATTCGGTCAATAATCAAGCAATTTAATAGTTCTATCAAAATATACCAACAACGCCACAAGAAATTTATAGAACATAAAATTAATTCAGAGTAGGAAGAAAGTCGGCAGTTCCAAATAATAAAGCTATTATTGTATGAAGTTGGGCACGATATGGTGAAAGTTCTTAATATTATTAAAATGAGACATTGCAGTATTTCCTGTAATAATAAAACTCAGTGGAAATATTGCAATGTCTTATTTTAATAATAGAATAAAGCTATTATTTGATACGTATTTATAAGCATTAAATGCTCCATATATTAAAATTTAGATGCCTTGCGTATCCGGCAAAAGATTCTCGAGATTGAAACACATCAAGGAAAAAGAAACATCATTTTTATTTATTGATGCAATTGTTTCGAAGAGTCATAAAAATGATAATGTTTGGTGTGTTTCGCTTTGACTTTTTGGTCAATAATTAAGCACTTAAATAATTCCGAATGGCCTGAGCGGGTTAAAAAAAAACAAAAGGATTCTTTACCCTCCGTTTATCAACGAACCAAATCTCCGAGTCGGATGCGTGGCACACCGCGCGGATGCTTAAGCTTTCCCGTGCGTCCGCTCGAAAGAAAATAATATAAAAATACTGGAACATGCTCCGGCGGGACGTAAGCGGATTGAATCCCCACACGAGAAAATACGACGGTGGGAGGAATAACTTCCCGACGTGGTCGGAGCCGTATAAATACGTCAAGGGTGGCGGTTGGCTCGATCGATCTCGCAGATTGCGAGATTCCGTTCCTCCGGCGAGCCAATCCGGCAGACTATACCCCAGAACGAATGTCAGATAGAGGCCACGCGATACCTCGAGTTGGAACAAAGAGATTTCTGCATCCACGTTTGGTTAGGTATATTCTGACGAATGCAGGTAAGGCTGTTTCCAAGGATCCTGCCTTGCTGATCATGCAGCTGTTACGCACTGATCAATGAAAATATGTTTCTGGTGAAAGGTGAGCTCATTTGATCAGCAGTGATGGATGGCAGGGCCTCGTACCCCATAGCCGCCTTCGAAATGAAGAAAATAGTTCAGCGTTCAGACTCTCTTCTACCCTCTTAGAGATATCGCAGTACTTCATTCAATCTGTTGGTATTATTATGCTTCTTTTATTTTATTATGATTTTCACATTTACTGTAAATACATATAATACCATTTTATGTCTTCATTAAAGTTAATGAAGAAATTATTTTCAGATATCGGTCTCACTACCAAAAAATTCGACCTGAAAAGGCCACTGCAATCCGCAAATTCTCTCTACTTTTGAAATAATTCGGTTGAGAGACGATTCCTGAAAATTAAAACTTCCTAATGTAAATTGAAAGCGATAAAATACAAATTTATCTGTATATAAATTTCTTATCTCTATATCTTCAATATCATAGAAGAAATATCATATCAAAAATATATCATTTTTTGGTTGAAAATATTCCTTCTCGGGTGTCCTCCCTTTGTTCACTTTGCATATTATTTTTTATGTTAAGCATAATCAGCGTCTCTTAGGCTCTATTTTGACTTTATTTTATTTCAAAAGAGACTTGACAAAGCATTTCTCTGCAAATAATTAATGCATGACTAGGGGTTCGATGGAAGGTGAAATATTCTAGGCTAAATAACGCCCGATGAAGACGAGCTATTATTATTATATTCTTCCCAGCTTAACGCGCTAGACTATTATTTCGCCACCACACATGAAAAAAACCTGGATTAAAACCAAAAATCATGTTGACATAAGATCTTAATTAGACCTTTCAGAAATAATTAAGGCTTACAATGATGCATTTAAATCAATTGATAAGCATGCACATTTTTCCAGTGGCCTTTATATCGTGGTCATCGATTCTTTTAACATTCTGCCGTTTCAAGCCCTGCACTATGCCATCCAAAAGCCGACAGTACTTGATTTGAAAATCTTGGAGTGTAATTAAACTTCATCTATACCCCGAGGAAGTGAATAAAATTTTGGAGACGAGTGAGCAGCACACCAAATAGGATTCCAAAAAACCTCAGAATGGCAAAGCAGTGTAAAAGGAAAATTCCATGTTGGACTCGATAACGATGCAAATTGACGTGTTTTGCTTTTCATCCTGAGTATGCGGGGCAATAGGTAAACTTGCTCATTGGTGCATTTAAATCATTGATAAACTAACACATCTTACCAATGGCATTTCTTACACGGACGTCAATTATTTTTATAATCATTAGTCAACAATCCTAAGATTGGTTTGACGCAGCTCTCCATTTCTCTCTCCTATCCGCTAGTCTCTTCATAGCTACATATTTATTCTCTTCTACATCCTTTATAACCTGTCCTAAATAACTCATTCGGGGCCGTCCCTTGCCCTTTTTCCCTTCCACTTGTCCTTCAACGATTGTCTTCATCAAACCATCGTGCCTCAAAATGTGGCCAACTAAGTTGTCCAAGGCGCAGCTACTCCAAAAATTATTTTTATATTCCATTATAAGCCCTACACACTGCCACCCTGAAGCCATGAAACGCTTTTTTAGGAAATCTTGGAATACCCTAGCAATTTATCCATGGCCCGCGTAAGTAAACGCAACAGTGAACAGGAAACAACACAAAGTGAGAAAAGACACCAAATGGGATTCCAAAAACTTCAGATTTGCGTTGAATCACAAATGAACACAATTTTAGAGCCAAGAGAAAAGCTTACCGAATAGGATTCCAAAAATTTCAGAATGGCATTGCATCGTGAAAGGAAAATTCCACGTTGGAACCAACACCGCAATTAATATGCAAATTAACGAATTTTACTTCTCTCACTGATTCTGCGGGGCTACCGATAGCCTTGCTCCCTGATGCATTTAAATAATTGATAATATTGCACATCTTCCCGATGGCATTTATTTTATGGACACCGATTCATTTAATATTCTGTCGTTTCAAACCAGCACTACCTCAAAGCCAAGAAACGTTTGTTTAGAAAATATTGGAACGTGTTTGTACCTCTTATATGCCCCACGAAAGTGAACGTATTTTTACAGTGAGAGAAAAGCGCACCAATTGGGATTCCAAAAATTCTAGAATGGCATTGCATCGTGAAAGGAAAATTCCACGCTGGACTCAGCACCGTAATAACGATGCAAATTAACGTGTTTTGCTTCTCTTCCTGATTCTGCAGGGCAATCGATAACCTTTCTGCTATCGTTATTGGCCAACCTCCGGAGCACCACCTCCACCCGAACCCTTTGGCCGAATCATAACCCTCAACGATAACCCTTTTTCGCTCTCGATCGGTCCCGATCCCTTTCCAAAACATCCTTGTCCTTGCTGCTCCCCCCACCAAAGCCTCTTTCCCCGGTTCAACTGAAGTCAGTCGGCCGGGCGAGGTCCAATAACCGATATTTTAATTTTGCCCCCCGCTATCCCATCGCCTCCGCAAATAAGATCGCAGTTTCTCTTCGGTTTGGGTCCCAATCTCACTCGCCCTTTGGTCACGCTCCTTCCCCCAACAAGCAAGGTTAGAATAAGTAGGTCGTAGGTGCCTTATCCATTTCAAATACAAATATATATTTTAAAGGCTGCATGAAACAAGTGACTTTATACCCACAGGTGCATATTTACCTAGGTACACCACGGATGAAGTTTGCCATAAAAAAACATATTTGAATTATCCGTCTTTTTATTAAACCATTACCTAAGGTATCTTTATGTGGCTAGAACGCCTGATTGTCAATCGGAAGATCGGGGTTCGAATCCCGGCAAAGGCAAATGTTTTTCCATGGTGAGCTTAATCTATTGTGTAAACATTTTTTTTGGGTTCTGTTTTTTTGAAAACCTTACGCAAACCTTTTGTATGGAGAATATATGGAGGCACGTACGGTTATCAAATTAAGCCCGTTCACTTCCATAAAACAAATTTTAAGATGAAATTCCTGCTGCTTCTCATGGTTTACGAACAGCATCCAAAGATATCGAACTGTTATTTTTTAAATAAGAGTATTTTTTCTTTTTTTGACGGTAATGCATGCTTGCTAATTTAACTTACAATTATCTGCAAAGCTTAAAGCAAAACAATAATATATCGACGTTAACTGAAGTTAAATATGTTCAAAATATAATTCGGTCGGTCGTAGATGCCTGGATTTGTCGAAAACAATGACATTGATACTACTATTATATGTGGGAATACCCATGCCCAAGCAAGACGAAAAATAGGTGATATTAAAAAAATCATAATTGTTAAATTTAACTCTGTTAATTTTGCATTGCATCAATGTTCATGCAGAAACTTTTGCTGCTTCTTGGGTTTCACCTTTGACTTCCGAAAATATGTTAAGATGAAGCCTTTGATATAATTTCTTATCTATCTGTTCTTGAGGCCAATATTTAAACGGAAAAAATACTATAAATGGCTATAATTTTAGTTTGCGGATCAGCTTTGATTATCATTTAACGAGCGTAACACAGGACGATAGAGTCGAAACCGATCGGGTTAGATAAATCGTGTAGAAAATTATAAAGTAATAATCATTTCCACCATTATGACAAAATCCCACAATGTTGAGTTGACGATAATTGAGTCATTATGGAATTTCTACATTCAACTTTCATTTCCAAAAGGTCGGGGATACATTTCATTTAAAGCGCTCAAATTTGTGGTAAAAGTTTAACTGGAATCTTAATTAATTCCTAAGAAATGCGACACCCTCACAAAGGCACACCTATTGCACGAAAAGTGAAATATAAAGTCAGTTGTAAATAAGAATGTCGTACATGGACGACGAGACGCCTTGAGCACACGACTGAGGGCAGAGGTGACAGACATTTGTTTGGAGAATTCCAAGCTGAGGAGAGTTAACAGCCTGAAACAACATGATAACAACACAGAAAACGAAAGGCTGAGACAAGCTGGCTTGAAGGATGGAGAAGAGCGAGGGAGACCTAACGAAACGCCGTGATAATATCGAATGATAAATTGCCTCTCCAATTAACGTACACGATCCCCGTCTCGGGCAGGAGAAAGTGGCGGAGTGGAATTAATATATGTAAAAGCGAGAAGAGAGTTGGGAGTAGGGATAAGAATGAATCAGAGTGGTGGGGAAGACGGGAGGAACGCTGGGTGGAGGTGAGGGAAAAAGCAGAAGCAAGGAGGAGATAAAACTGGGTGATCAACCTCACGGGAATACCGTAAAACCTGGAAAACATCGGGATTACAGCGTAAAGGGAAAAGTCCTGGAATAAACTCGGGAATAAACTCAAATTTATCGGAAATTTATCCATTTAATTATCATAACCATTCCCAGAAACTTTTACATGCGCTGCTTTAACAAGCATCAATGAACGCTAAAAAATACCCATTCCTTGGATAAGGGCCAGCTACCCAGACGGGAATCGAACCCGCGACCTTCGGTTTGAACGGAGGAGTTCAATTCACGGAGGCATTACATAATAAAACTGTTCCAACTAATCGACCTTAACTTCATTTAATGCGAAGATTTCAGCAGCCAACAATAAATGCGATCACGTTTTCTGGGCTCCTAGAGCGTTGCATGGTGGCCGATGACGACGGTTTCGCCGGGATTCCCGCAAGCATCTTCAGGTCAGAAGTGGAGTTTGATGGAGAATTGGCCTGAATTTATTTGTCGCAGTAGTTGAGACAGTTTTTCGACCAAGTTTATTTTGAGTGGCTGAAGTCATACTTGGGTTTTTGAAAATGAGACCTAAAGACATAAAGACGCGACAAATATATACGTAGGTGTGGAGGCCGTTTTACACGGAGCACGTCATTGGGCAGATTAGCACTGCATTCATTTCTCAATCTTGCGTGTAATATTAACTGCGCTGACAAATGCATTGCCGCTTTACACGATAATCGCAATCAAGCATTCATTCACGAAATTTTGTCGTCTTTTGAGTGCTCGAGAAGCGTGTTACCTACATGTTAGAACAAGGAACAAACGAAATTCAGTGCGCAATGTTGTTTCCATATTGGTCTGTTTCGTGTTAATTCACTGACACAAAGGCGATTATCCTGAAATTTAAGCAGAAGATAAAATGCATATCGATGGCTAAGTTCTAACAACACGTATCTCAAAAATAGCAACTTTTCAGCAGAACAAAGAAACAATTAATTATTTTACTTTTACACTGAAATTAAAAACCAAAAGTACATAAAATTGAAAGAGAAGCATTTGTGTGCAGATATAGACTCATTTTTCGATTGTATTTTATATTTTTAATGTTATTAGTCTTTGTTTAAGTCATCTGTCTCAAACAAGAAGATTTTGAGATACGTGCTGCTAGAACTTAGCAATCGCTATAATTAGTAGGGTAAAACAGTGAAAGTGGAGACGAAGATCCAAGCATAGTTAAGATTACTTTTGCCACTACCAAGAATTTATACTTTTCCGCGACGCGCACTAATCGGAATATGACGGAAATCAATATAAAAAATTACAAATGTTTCACGTCCAACAAATTCATGGAATGCTCTAGAATATCGCATGCATATACATGGTGAATCTCATATCTCTCGCAAATGTAATGGAATTTACCAAGAACTTAAATTAATATGCACGAACAGAACGTACACTCGAGATGAATCAATGTTTAATTCACTCATTATACAAACTGGTATTGCAGAATAAGAAATTTCATGAGTCACAAACCTTCCTATTATTCAATAATTATTATTATAAGTATAAATAAATGCGCGAAAATTATACTCTAATGATAGTTCCCTGCGCTTACTTATCTACCGCTGGAGTATTGCGAGAAATTATTCAAGACACCATGCCCGGCCAATCACTCAAAGTTAGCAAACCAAATAATTCATATAGGTACTCTGACATTTATTCTCAAACCACTTGTCATTTTATCATCCGATACTTATCTTTAAATAGGATTTAGGGGCAATTTTGGTCGATTCATGAGAATATTCTGAATAATATTCATGACTAACGCTGCAACATCTATCGGAAAACATTTGAAATTGCGAGAATTCGAGCTCGGAATTAGAGCAGGGGCTATTTTGCCGTCTCGCATCCGCGCATTCTCGCATGTGTTCTAGAAAATCACCGCTTTACACGACGCAATTTTGATTGAGCCTTCGAGCATACGTCAGATTGCGCAATGACACACCCCGTGTAAAACTGCCTTGAAAAAGTTAATCTGATAGAATAATTGAGTGGAGAGCTGAGTCGAATGAATCTTAGGATTTTGAACCAGTGATGATGATGATGAGAGCCAAAGTATCTTCTTTTCAAAAGACCTGCACTTAAAAAAAATATTTCTAAGCTAGCTGCGTCCGAAAAATAATCAGTAAGTACCCATGTAAAAATATGAGTGGATTCGGGAAAACGAGGAAGAAAACGGGAATTTTAGCTCTTATAACGGAGCGGCCGCATTGAATTAAAGGAGAAGGATTTCCCCAGCGGGTTGGCGAGGAGATAAAAGGAAGTCAGGAGTGAGCAAGGTGGAGGGAATGGAAGCTCTCGCTGTGGGAACTCCCGGGAATGGAGCGCGTGGATGGAAAGATGTATTCGCATTAATCGCACGGCGAGGTTTTGAAAGAAACGAGGAAATGGATAGGGACTAATTAAAACACGGGATTCTTTCGTTCCGCCTGACAGCCGCTCCACGTCTCCTTTCATTCCTTGCGTCCAATCAAAAATCAGTGATTTACTCGCTAAAATAACGGCATAATTGAGCGTGAAACAGCTTAATATAGTCTACAACTTTTCCCAGGATGAGAGTGTAAAAAATAAAAAAAAAGTTGACGGTCGAAATATGATGATACGGTGTGAGACTACATTCAGAACATATGATAATAATTTATTAATATTTGATACTATTTGATGCTCTTTTCCTCGATAGTTAAATTTAATGACATCGGAAATTCCATTACAAGAACTACGACGGCGACACTGCGGTTTAGTAAACTTGGCTTCAAGAAAAACTGAGGCTGGCAGGTTGTCGTTACTTGGTATTGTTTTTTAAAAACGTTCATGGGAAAAATAGCTCCAATATTTAATGGAAATGTTGCTATTTGCATGGCTCTTGATACTGTGGATTCAAGTGTCGTGACAATCGTATACATGTAATCTGTATCTCAAGTCTTGGAAATAGTTTTAGGACGACATGCACCATATTTAAGTCTAGAACGAAGTTAATTTTCAAAGGTACATACATTCGAGTTTTCCCGATATCACTAGACAGTTCTCTTAAAATCTGGTTATCAAAGTAACTAAACAAGAAAAAGTTTAAGTTCACCCCATATTTTTTCATATCATAAGACATCGCATTCTTAGGAATTTACGACTCCTTTCTCAAACTCAGCTATTATACGTTGAATGAATTGATATTTTTAATTTAATGAAGAAAATAAATGTCACAGTTGATATGACTACAAAACATGTAGCATATCCTTGAATTATTTGGATGGCCACCAACATTGTATTCATAGAACACATTGAATCGTGAAGGAATTGAAAATCTTAAGCCAGAAGTAAATAGTAATGAAATGATAACAATTGGAAATGCAAAAATGTTTCATGTGATCCATCTTCAAGACACTTCAACTGTTAAACTGGAATTTATTCAACTAGGTTGTAAGTTGAATACACAAAATGACATACTTACTCTTAACTCGTACACATCAGCTACAAACCTTAGATTCTATTTCTAAAAATGAATGCACACCGTGGTGCTTGCAGAGTTCATTATGTTCAAATGATGGAAAGCTTTAATTTCACAATCTTTATTTCGATTTTTAAATATTAGTTTTACGTAAATAAAATTCTTTTTGTAGATTTCGCGTACAAACTATTGGTCAGTATTATTATTCAGTTTAGATCGCACAGAGTAAACTTCATTTCCCAGTATCGGGAATCTACAAAGTGAAGCAACATAAAGTCGACACACAATTTTAAAAATTTTAGTAAGACCAACTATGGTTACCTTTAGCATTTCATGGTAATAAATACATATGAATACGTGCCTAATGCACATATCACATTTTTTAAATAAACAAATTCCTTTAATAAACGTACGCCAATGTGGCTGTTAAGTATTTGGGTGAGTGAGAGCATTGCGCGGATAATGAGGAAAGATGTGGATAGGGTCACACAATAAAGTTTTAAATCAGATTCCACAGCAACGCTGCTACATCGTCTTTCATGGTAAAACGCTACGCCTGCAGATAAGGCAACCTTGACTCCATTCGTATGGAGCGCGCAAGTCTCGTCAATTGATTTTCAAGAGATTTCCTGAGAGGTAGTACGTCTCTCTCAATAGCTCTTAACGAGTAGGTACATACTCGGAGGGGAGTTTGAAAAAGATATGGTGATCCACTCTTCTGACCTTCTTTTAGCGAGATCATCGAGTTAAAACAGTATCAACGTTTCCCCAGCATGTAAGGAGAATATTTCCTGATTGTAACCGATAGGTATTTGATTGATTTATAAGTGTTACGCACTGGCGTAAGGTTCATGTCCTACGATGATGTCCTCGGTACGTGAAACCAAGACGGAGTACATACACCTAAATGAAAGTATATAAATTCCTACTTTCAGGGAATTATTAAAAGATTAATGTTTAAACAGCGATAAAGTAGTTCATAAATGTAGAATTCACTAAAAGAATAATTTGTGGAACGTTTGTACGTACTGCTACCGCAAAATTAGATGTTTTTCAACTCCTTGTCTGAATTCGGCCGATGTTTAGAAAATTTTCAGGGTACAACCTAGGTCAGATTTAAATAAACTGTAGATAAGCATGAAGGTTATTTTCATTTGAGCATAATGATGAAATTACACATAAAAACGCCCAAACCGGTGGCCTATATCATAAAACTTGTTGATAGAAACGGAATTAAAGTTGTAATTGACGTATTTGTAAACATGGAAAGTTAAAAAAAAAACGTTGTAAAAGGCCCACTATGTTTTGGACTCGTTATATTATTCAGCTCTCATCCAAAAATAAATTCAAAATAACCTTATACATTCGGACAGGACAACTAACTGCATCGATTTAAATTTGAATCCCATTATAAAGATCTCAACGCTATACTTAATTCCGGGTAACAACTTACTGAAAATCTGAAGCTATTCTCGGAGGGTCATTCATTATCTCACTACTATTAGCCTAAAGATGCATATTTTAAAAATTATAGTAGAATAATCTAATTTTAAACGGGATATTGGACCACATACATTTGCAAATGAGGTTTAATCCCTACACTAATGAAAAAGGGGAACACACCTTAAATTTCTACGACTTCATATTTTTCTAGAGCATATTCTTTCGTACAAACCAAATGTAAAGAATGTAAAGAAATAAATATCGTCAGAAAAGAGAAAAAAATTATTTGTTTAAGTATTACGAAGGAATTCCAAAAATTCCTCCTTGGACCCATATTTTTTCCTAATTTTCATGTTATACAAGTCGGCATTATTACATTGATTTGAATTAATTATAGAAAAAAAGCATATAAAATTGCATGAGAAGTCTAGTATTGACTTGATAGCACTTCAGTAATATTCACCAACAACATATCAGTCAAAAATTATTTATTGAGCACTTGCATCTACTTGGGTCACGTGAAAATCTATGCCATAAACACCCTAGAATTCACTACCTACTCTTAACACTTCCATAGTTTTATAACGTGCTTGCACGGGCAATAGCTCCAGCCATGCATGTCTGACGCTCTCGTTACTGGGTACACCGTCGCTAATTACCCATTTCTGGGCCTCAATTTCCCCGCTCAAAATCTCTCCTGGCAACTAAAAGCCTGGCATGATGACGGGACGAAACAAATGAGTCAATTACGTGTAACTTCTCGGGGATTCTAAACACTTTACGATGCGTGAAAGGCTAATCCTCGAGCCCAGAATCTCACGAAGCGTTCGCTCGCAGTTCGCCCGATTCAAAATATGTGTACGAGCGAAATTTATGATCGCAAAAAAAAAACACTCACGCGCTCCGTCGTTCGCCAATCCCCGCGTTTCGAGGTCGTGCATATTTATCGCGAGCTCGTAACATTTCTGCTGAATACACCAGAACTATATGAATTTTTATATTGAAGGAAATAATAATAAAAAAGAGAACGCAAAGATTAAATTTCAAATGGGCGAGGAGTCGGATGCTGGATCCTCCAGAACTTTGTAGAGTCACGTTCTTCATCCGGCCACTAGTGCACGTGCGAGGCACAAGGATACTCATTTGACCGCGCAGAAATAAAATTAGGAAAAACAAAAAGGATGCCAGACGTGACCCGTGGTCTAACGTAAAGTTTTATGGGTAGGATGAAACCAGGAGTACTTCTCTTCGGTTATCAAGAGAACAATCTCTTATTCCACCGACTATCCCGAAGAAAAAGGTAGAGGGTAGGCCACAATCCAGAAGAGGGACAGCGAAGTTCAGCAGCACGGATATTACAAAAGAGGATCCTCAAGACTGCCTCAAAATGTGCTGTCACCCACCACTCGGGTCGCTGACGGACAAAGCGATCCGAGTTTCACGGGAAAATAAGTTATAATTAGGGGTGTAAACTGAAATTTATCTGCATCAATATGAGATCTGTCACATTGATAAGTTTTCAATGCTATTCCTCCAAATTACATAGATTATATTAGGTGCACAACTGAGTTCCCGCTTCTCTTCGAACGAAAACACAGCTTTATCGTGAAAAAAATTGCTATAAAAGAATCATTTACAGTATTGTCCATCGCTAGCTACAACTTTTACCCATCAATGTGGTAGAGATCAATACCGTAACGGTAAAAGTGTTCATTTTTTGAGGCTACCCATGAATCATGCAATGTCTTCGTAGGAGCGCCACTGCAGAATAGCCAGGCCATGTGCCATATGACAGGTCAAGTAATAATAGGACGGTGTAATATCTGGGGAATACAGCTTCTGTTTCCTTCGAATGAAAGAAGCAAATAAATACTCCCCGCAAATGACGGGCACCTGGCACAAACTCGGCCATTTTCACGCAACAATAAGGATATGACGCTTAAAAAAAACTCGCCATTGATGTCGAGAGGTGTGTTTACCAAATGTCTAAGCTTGAATTGTGACGTTTCCGATACGTCAAAATTGACCAGTAATCAGAGCTAGAGCCATCTGTTAACAGACAGAGGGAACTTAGTGGCGCACCAACTTCAAATATTTGGAAACAGTGGATTGCACTGCACTCATCACCGCGCCGCACAGCGAGCTACGAACTGTGCCGCAAGTTCTTAAAATCGATCTTAATTTCGACGTCGCAGGTGGTCGCAGTTTTCCCTCTGGTATCTCACTCTATATGCTTTGTTGTATATGTGGTGTAAATATCTTGAGGTAACTCGGTGATCCTTATTTAAAATCCTACATGAACACAAAAAGTCGACGAAAAACAGGGTCCGCCATTTTGTATCGTATCGGCCACAAATAATACAACTGAGTCGTGAAAGTTACAAAGAATTAACAATGATAAACCACATAATAATATTTAAAATTTTTGTTTCTATTGAATTACTACAGAAGGTGTGGCATTAATTTTAACACGCAGAATTTCGAAAAAAAATTCAATGAGGGCAATTTGTGCGAAATTTGTTCAACTTTGAGGCCAAGTAATTTGTTTGAAAAAATTACCAATGAAAAACGGTTTGCGTAAAAAATGCACTAATTTATTGACAACAACTGTGCAAGGTTTCAAATTCCGCACTCAAAAAAATCGATTTTGAGGTTATGTCCAGCTTTATTCGATTTCAGCCCACTGTGCGCCGTGGACATTTTTGAAAACCGATTAAAATCCGACCGAAGAGGCAACAGAAATCTGCCTTCAATGGGATTGAATTGGGCCTCCTCTAAGCAGTCCCCTTACTCAGTAGTCTCACAAGGAGGCATTCAGGTTTTTACGCGGAAGGTTGGAAATGAAAAGAGGTGTACTTAATATTAGGATTTCTCAGACAACAATTATATCAGGGATCCGAAGAGCACATCATTAACGGGAAAACAGTCCTTAAAATATTCAAACAGCTGTAAAAAAATCTGCACTGCTGAATTAATAACCATTCAAAAAGACGCAGTTAACGAACTACGAAAATGGCAGCATGTTCAAGTTTTGAGAAAGGATTTATCCTCTGGTGGCTCCGAATTGGATTATTTTCACCATGCCTTAGAAATAGGATTCAATAACGTTCTTCCATTATTTTTCGTAAATAATTACGCATTTTTTGGGATTCATCATTTCCCACCCTCTGGTAGAGGCATACATTGCCTCTTGCATGCATGGGAGGGGCACTAATTAAGTCTTTCCCCAGTATGGATGGTTAAACTACGTCATTATGGGAAACAAGAAATGTTTCATAGGCAAATTTAACATTCATGATTTTAGAATAGTTCTTTCGAAATAATTCATTCGAAAAATTTCGTAATTTTCTGCCTTACATACATTGCTATCTGAGGATATCAATATACGATTATTTTTCTACACCATAGAAAAAATAAAGGTGAATTATCAATTGAGAAAGGTGAAGAAGCAAAAAAGTGCGGGAAGTTGATTCAATACTGACTAAATAAAGAATCTTTTTGATGAATAATCTCTAGCGTACTGACTTGCCTTCAAATAATTAATAGATAAATGAAGAAATGAAATGACGGCAGTTCCCAACTCCAGTGCCAAAACTTATCAAATCTTCCGCAAACTTCAGTCTCTTGCAAACTCAAGCTCCCTGCTTTTGACAGGAATTTAGGATAATTTAACGCGGAAATTAGTAGCTCGTTACGGGCCGTAATTAAGACACATTCTTTGGCATTAAGTCTCCGTCAGACGCCGTTCAATATGCGTTCGTCACATAGACACAACCAATTACGACGCTTGATTTCCTGTAGAGACCCTTCAAGGTCAAACGAAAATCATCAAGGCTGAACAAAATAAAGCAATTACCCGAATAACACGTCCTAAATTGAATCAAGACTTGGTGCAGACTAAATGAAGGAAAAATGACTATTTTGAGAAGGCAATCTGACGAGAAAAGATCCCTCATAATATACCAATCGTATTTTATCTCTAAACGTAACTTATTAATTTTTAAAAATTAATCTTCTTAACATTATCAATATCTACCGAAACAGTCCTTTGTGATCTCGCTATCACAGAAGGAAAAAACAATGAGGTCAGTTCTTTCTATTTGGAACACATGATAATGTTGGCCAATATCTGCTCTATGCTGAAATAGACTTTATTGTAGATTATAGTAAATAGACTTTATTAGAGATTATGTAGCATAAATATTATCTAAGCACTGGTTCAACAGCTGTGAATGTATCAAAGAATTTAACTTGACCTGCTCAGCATCTTCTTCTCTTTGTCCCATTCATTATTCCCAATACCGTATTCTGAGCCAAGCAGCTATAAAAAGTGTAGAAATTTAGAATAAATTTAATATTTCGCAAGAAGAATAAGGAAACCAAAAAAAAATAGCATAGCTCGAATTCAATTTTATGCTCATTTGAACTCATTTGAATTGCAAACATATTTTTTTAATCATTCTAAGGAGTGAGAAATCGTTGGTTACATGTTCTGCTATAAACAAAAGTATAATATACGTTTCAAATGACCTTTATTTAGAAATGAAAATTCTCCAATAAATTTGTGATTTCAGTTTTTATGCATACGACGGTGATGTTCTACACCACTGATGTAGTGTAGCCCTCAAAATTTTCGCCAGAACATCGAACAATATGGCAAACACGCAATTTTCTCGCCGGGGAGAAGATTGATACAGCAATGTAAATATCAGGATCTACCTATTAACTAAATATAACTTTGTTATATCACTATCACAAATACAAAAAATTCGATTTTGAGAAAATAATGACGCCAAATATTTAAATCTGACAGACCTATGACAAATTTTGACAAATATTTGCATATTCGCAATTCGAGGATATTTCTTCGGAGATAGTAAAAATTTTCAGCCTCGATTGGAACCTGGGACTTTCCGATCGGCAACCAAACAATCTACCCACTTGATCACCATGGTCCCAAGCAAAACGAAAGACGATGGGAGTGTGTGTGGAAAGAAAATATAGAAAAGGATAGGAGGGAGTTGGAGAAGTCCGAGAGAGAAGTTAGTTCCGACCAATAGACTGGACCAACGCCGGGGGAGTTGAGAGGAAATATGTGAGCATTGTCGACAGCGGTTTTCGAGTGACCGTGGTTGGACGTGACCGAGCACAAATTTCGACTGCCGCGGCTGCCCGCTTGCTTCCGCCCAGAGAGAAGGCACGCACGCGGCGACAATTAAGTGGCGTCGGCACGCACGACGACTGTTGGGTGCCCGGAGTGTTAGGCGCGATGCAAATGGGGGAAGAGGGATAGAAAACTAATGGCTACGTTGAAGAACGTCTCGGACCATAGGCCTAAGAGTGGTATGCAAAATTCGAAGTATGAATACTTAATACTTAATATCGCCAATTAATACTTTAAAAAAATTAAGATCCGGAATTAAAAAATAGAAATCGATATTATTCTCTATTAGAAAAATTATAAAATATTAACACTGAATAATAGTTCACACCAATTGGAATTTTTTTATAATCATAAAGTGAAAGAATAGGTACATAGGTAATTAACGATAAAAGCTGGAACAATTTAACCTACCCATATTCTACCCCGCAAGCTGCCTTAATAGACGTGTGGCCCTACTCCAGCGATTTACACTTTAAAAGGGTATGCTTTAACGAAATTACGCCTTGAATTTTAAAAATTCCTTTATCATGCGGGGAAAAACGACTCCTCATACCAATCAGTTCTGCAAAATATCTCTCTTAATTTATCGTTTCAGTCAGGCCTGGAAATGTAGTGGGGTTCAAATATGATGTTCTCTGTGTCCTTCTTAAAGATATCCATTCACAATTGCTCAAGCAATCTAGCGCGTAGCCTTCGAGTCTCCAGTTGCTCCCAGCCTAATTGGTTAAACATCTGCGCAAATATTTCTGTACAACCGCGGCAGCTTTTAACGAATCAGACGAATCAGTTTTTAACGAATCTTTAAGAAATGCTTGCAGAGCCCAAAGATCTCTAAATATTGGAAAATATTATTCTGATTTTATGTACGACTGCAGTGTATATTACTATTAAATAATTTTCTATTGCTATTGGATAAACTTTTATGTTTCCTTATCATTATTATGTATCCATCCATGAACTCCATTTTCAAAAAAATTAAATACTAAAAGATGAAGAGTGGCATGACCTTTCCTGCAATTTTACAATTTCGTTTTCACACATTCCATGAATTTCCTAAAGTTAAATTAACATGTAATTTCTTTCCCATCATTGCATTCATATCATTTTCCCAGAATACAGCAAAGAAAAACATTTTGAGGGAAATTAAGTTTTCAAAACAGCTTATGTCATCAGGAGACAGGAAATAACGTATACAAGCAAAGCGAACCAAGCCACAGTTTGATATCGTTGAATTCCCGTAGTTCCCCGTTCTACATATTTTCGCACGTGAAAAAGTTTATTTACGGAAATGGAATTATAACTTTCTAAAAATTTGAAAAAAAAACATCTACTTTGATAACAAGTTCACACAACAGTTACATACGAACCCGCAAATTAACGTTAGCCGGTATTAAATTCTAATGTACACCAAGTGATGATTACAAAGCCGAAGAGAAATCACATATTTTTTCAGTGTATTTTACGAGTACGTAAATACATTTAGAAAAAAACCACGGGTAGACGAAAAATGTAAGGCGGAGATGGAATGAAAGAAATCCATGTGTTAATCACCAAAAACGCTAAAATGTAGGGATAATACTTCGAAGCAAACGTGAACGAAAGAGAAAAAAGTTTTTGCCCCTCCCCCTCACTGTCACCAACAATCATAAAGTTAAATACGTGAAGTCTTATCGATAATCTGAAATTAGGCTTCAAAAATAATTTAAAAAAATATGGTTATGACGAGAATACGAATCATCACCACCAAAAATCGCAAATCAGCAATCTGATGATTGGAAGGATGCAGATCTCTCTGGACAAAAGACGTAAGCTATTTTGGAATAGCAGGCATTTGTTTTACTTTCTGGTCAGATGAAGCAAAAATTGGTGTCATGAGGAATCATATTCCGTGTGGTGCACTCAACCGCCGCTCTCTTGTAAAGACGGCAAGATCAAAGATTTTGTTTGATGTTATTAGACCTATTTCTGACGAGCAACTCATCGGAATAAAACGCAATGGGATCATAACAGGGTGTGTATAATAAGATTGTGTTGGAAAATTCACCCAACCAGACAGAGTACCCCTGCAAAAGTAGGTAAAGGTGTGTAATTATCCAGGAAGATAGCTTTTTTTGCTTTGTGATTTTGTAATCACCTCAATTCCATTGTAGTATCTGATTAATTATTCTCTTATTTCTAGGTTCGCTTTCTTTCTCAGTTGTAAGTAAATTATTTCAATGTAAAATGCACTCATTATTCTCTTATATGATATATTTTATGTGCTATTTTACTGACTATATCTTTCTTGCATCATCCATCGCTGATTAATCGGCATCTTAGATAGGAAATTCTTTCATCTGTTAAAGCTTTACTATTACTAGTTTAGAATTTGTCTTTGCACCCTAATTTTATTGCTGAATAGGCAGTATTTTGCTGATTTTTAGTTGATATCTATCCGCTGTCCCTCCAGAGAGGAATTTTTAGAGAACTCTTATAAATAAAGAACATCACTGGCAAGTAGTGTAAAATGGAAGAAAAGTGTCTTCGAAGTTGAAAAAATAAAACTTAGTAAAGATTTTCGTACGCCGTTAGCTTCTACATGTATGACAGCCGGAAATGGGTTAAGTGATCTGTGACGTACCCAGCACGGTACCCTCAATAGCCTACTTGAAATGCGAACGTAACAATCCAAAGTAGGACAATTTTGAGGCAGAGAGTGTTAATATTTTCCGCATATGTGAACGTTAATATCCTCGAGAAATTATCAACAGACAAGAGTGGATCATTTTCCGCAACACCCACTCGTCCAGAAAGCTTACTACGGCTAATGCATCCATGATATTCAGAAACGCATTTCCTCTGCTTTATCACTCTTCTTGGGAGTGGTATTATTTTTTCGACGATGAAAAAAATGGCTTAAGTATCAGTAAAGGACAAATGGAAATAGGAATGAGTCCGGACAGAAGTTACGTGAAATCTGTGAGACCATTAACACCCATTAGTGAAAACCCATTATCCGAAAAGCAAGGACGTGTTTTTGCGGATAAAACTTTTCCAACGCCCCATTTTTTTCCTTCACGGAGTGAAAAGTCTAAACTTACTTCTCCTGTTCCCCGTAAGGGATTGAAATCGTTTGGAATAGTTCCAAATTTTGAATGCTGGCAAGCTTTATTCCCGGTAACAGGTGTGTATGTAAAGTTTTGGAAGGGAGAGTTTAACTGAGGTAAATGGCGACTAGAGTATTCGGTAAGGGCGGATAAGTAACCTAATCTATTAGCCTAATGGGTAGGATTTTCCAAGGATTAAGCTCTCTCTTTCACGAGATCTCCAATTTGTCGCGAGCGTTGAAATTATTTGAGTTTAAAAATGGAACTGGAGTAACTTTACATACTGAGAAGTTTTTAGACATGGTATTCCACTTTCGCTAGCATGGCATGTTTCGGTAACAATTACTACGAGCGACCATAATTTATGCCGTGTTTTCCTGAAGTAATTAAATAAAAACCGTTAAAAGTATAGCTTTGATTCCCAAATGCTGAAGTTCATTAATTTTCTATGTACTCACAAAAAAACTTTGACCGTCCTTCGCCGCATTATTTTTAAATGCTGAAGAAGTGTTAAACTCTCTTACGAGGACGCTTTAAACGTGAAATCAATCAAATCATCATTTGTCGTGCATAAAACTAATTAATTTGTGCTGATATCTTATGAAGGTCACTACCTCTTTCTTGTACCTAGCTGATATCTCACGATACTCATTCACAGATAACGCGAAGCAGCGATATCACTGCTTCTTGGCATGTCATTCCGTAATAATTCGAGAAAAATTCACTACTCACTGATATACCAAGCATCATAAAGACATGGCTGAAATTTTAAGAGACTAAGAGAGCAAAAGAAATAATCCCCTACCATTTCTATCATTACAAAAAAATAATAAATCTATAATACTACCCTCAGATTCATGCTACATTTAGCATCTAAAGTCTAACTATATTAATTAAAAATAAACACTTATCACAGGTTGTCAACGGATGAAGTTAACACTATGCCCGTTTCAAAATAAATATTCATAATCATTAATTGACGAAAGGTATCAGAAAGGGAAAGAAAAAATTTAGTTAAACCTTAAACCATTATAAAAAATGCTTCATAGAAAGAGTATTAAAAGGTCACAATAGGAATTCCTAGTAAAGTTCTCATTTGGTCCCTAATATGAAACAAGATCGTGCCCAAGAACTCAAATAATTTCTCATTAAATGGGTTTGACACATTCCACGTCGTATAATGAACAGTACATGGGATTCAAGCCACAATTATCAAGTCACCGTAAATAAAAGAACCATCACGGGCAGAAGCAACGAAGCGTCTCAACGCATTAATGGGCAAACATTACAAATTCGGACGGATGTTTGTAATGAAAAGCTTGAAGAAAGAAAAATAATTTGATGCCCTCGGTGAATTGATTCCATGAGCTTTAGAGGTGAGGACAATAAACTAGCATAAACCATGCGATGAAATGTATCAATTGACGCCGAATCAGACGTTGTAAAATTCGATAGAGATGAGAGGAAGTTTAAAAGAAAAAAAATGAGTAAACAGCAAATCCATTTTAATGGCAATCCGCCATTCATTATTCCCTTTCCAATTTATCACTATTGCCACAGCGAATTGATTTTTCTAAAAACGCGCGGACGCATGAAATTACAAAAATACCACGATGCCATTATCGTCGAGCGATAATCACAGGATTAAGTCTAGGCCCGGTGAGTACAGAATAAACATCAGATGAAACAATTACAAAAACCGTTATTTCATTCGCGGAAAAAGTGAAACAAAACGAGGAGTTCAAAATGGTAAGCGGAATGCGAATTTGATATAAAAGCATAGAAAAAAATATATAACGGACACAAGAGCCCGGGCAATTAAATGACCACGGAATTATTATTGAACAAACACACAGCTCAACGAACGATCCGTCCGCGACAGTTACGTTATAAATAAAAGAATAAAAAAAATAAAAATAAAACTGCAGCAGCAACAACATTTCGCGAGAATATGGGGGAGGGAAGGGGTCAGCCATTTGCATTTTGAACGTACGATGAACGAACGTTGTCGACTCAACCCGGATGCGAATTTTTCGTCCAGTTTATTTTTTATCTTTTTTAAACTAAACAACCAAATAAAAAAATAAGTAAACGAAAATTCCGGTTAAAAAAAGAAAAACGAGTAACTCCGAGAGAAAATAAATAAGGGAAACGAGAGCAGGAGCCTCCGCGTGCGGTCGGAAATTTGAATTCCTTTCTCCTCCTCTCCGCTAGGAGCAATTAAAACGCCGTACATTTACAAATGCCCTCGACTCGGCATTAATTAAACGGGATGTGTATAGGTGAGGCAGAGCACTGATCCCAATGCCGGAGCGACACAATCTGGATTTAATCAGCTCCGCGCGAGCCGATGTAGTATATGTGTCTGCCCCTCGCTTTCCTCCTCGCACATAACTCCCCTCGAACACTTTCTACCTATCACTGTCTACGGTCCTCATAGCACCACGCATTCTGCATTAGCTTTTATGTATTTAGCACCAAAAACAGCATTAAGGCTTATGGGTTATCGCAACAATAGTAAATTATGTAAATATGATAACAAAAGGTATAAAAATAATCTCAAAAAATTTCTCGAAGCTTGAAGACTAACTTAATCTTACGTCAGGCACAATATTGGAATTGCTGAGTTCAGGCGCAATGTGCCTAAAAGGAACAGATGTAAAATAACATAAGTAATTAACTCTTATCACGGCTCTGTAATACCTTTGAACTTAGCACCATAATTAGAGTAGTCTAACACATAAATGATATCTTATTCGCTATGCATATACCCCTATGCACAGCGTCATCCTGCCCCGGGCCGATCCAGCAAGGTGCGGTTTAATCTACTCTTTAGGCTATCAAGTATTATTATATTTAATGTACTTTAGCATGTGAATTCTATATGATTAGGGTTTTTTTATTTTGCTATATTATATATCCACTAGTGCTTTTATTTCGCTTTAGTTTACCCTTCTTTTGCTTAATTATGTTTAATAATCCGCCACTGATCTGTTGGCATAAAAGCCAAAGGCTGCATATAGCGTGCCAAAACAAACAGCTACTATGATTTTAAAGGGACTATGCCAGCTATTGACTCGGAGAAGTGAAAAAGCACTTGCGCTGATCCTGTCAGATCCATTGCACCTGACGGATGGCATACAGTATGGTTATAAACAATAATTACGATTAATCTAAGTGTGATAGGCATTGTTTATGTTAAAGTTCATTCTTAATCAATAATATTAGAAACTGATCAACAATCGTTGCTCTCAACAATCAAATCAAATATCCTCCTGGAATACATAGGTGCAAATGGCAGAAAGCAGTTATTAGTGTTTTTGACCCTGTTCAACCAATTTTAAAAATCTGAAAAAAATTAGGAGTATACTTTAAGATAGGGGTAACAACATATATTTTTTTCGGCGTATCTATTGTTTCCTAAAATTTTAAATTTAATTTTGAAAATTTCAAACTTATGTAAAAGTTTAGTTTTTGATTCAAATATTTTGAAAAAAATCAGGATGGTATACCATAATAGTATACACAATTTAAAATCAAGAAAACGATTTTACAAAAATAAAAACTGTGGATATGGTTAAAAAACTAAAAATCGTGTTTCAATTTTTTCTGGGGTTATTTTCCATTGTTGAGGCCTGAAACTTTGGGTAAATACATAATTTTGCATACACTTTAAGGGTATATTTTTTATTTCTCAAAATATCGGTGGGCAGTTTTCAATACCTTATCCTGCTAGACCCTTTGCTACTCAATCACAATTATTGTGGCAGCAACATATTTTACCACTAAACGTTACAGCTCTAAAGAACATATGTAGTTTAAATCTCTCCCGAATAGAGCTGATAATTTATACTATTTTGATGTTACCTAAAAGCAGCATTGGGATATAATAGTGTAATATAAGAGGCATTTTGAATGTTAAAACCGGCAAGCATAAACTATTTCGAACATAGTGTACAGGCAATTTTTGATAATTTTCACCATTACTTCTGCCCAAAATTAAAACCTGATTCCTTTTACAATCTGGATTTAATTAGCTCCGCGCGAGACGATGTAGCATGTGTCTACCCCTCTCTCCCCTACTCGCATTCAATCGCCCCTCCTTTCAAACGCTTTCCCCCTGCACACACCAATACTCAAACATTCTCTATGCCGCGACACAGTCCTCACGCCATCGTATCTACCGTATCTCGTTATCCACGCCAACGCTGCGTGGATGCATAAAAATGAAACCAGCGTCGAGTCTGGGTTCTTTTTTACTAGAGTGCGCTATGGAAGTGTCGCGGGTTCAGCGCTCCAAAACTATGCCTTCGCATTCGTAGGAAATTATAAAAATAATTCCATCGCGACAT
Source organism: Ischnura elegans (assembly GCF_921293095.1). NCBI lineage: Eukaryota > Metazoa > Arthropoda > Insecta > Odonata > Coenagrionidae > Ischnura > Ischnura elegans. The sequence goes on from NC_060252.1 coordinate 59,936,810, forward strand.
GGATATAGAAACACTTCCATTCGTATTTTGAGCGGATGAAATCGAAATTTAAATAGTGTGGCCTTTCACCCATAATTGTTACGGAAGTATCATAGGTTCAACGCTCCAAAACTATGCCCTCGCATTTGCAGAGAATTATAAAACTTATTCCATTGTGTCTCTCTCTATGCCTAAGATTTTCACTTCACAATCACTCTCAAAATTCATAGAAAAATAAATAAAAACAACTTACATCGTCACTTGAACAGGCAAAAATTTAAAATTTTGTCTTTGACATCTTTAGAGTCATTTTTAAGCCGAGAACCCTGCAACCTATTAATAGAAGCGGCACCTTGAATGTTGAAACCGACCTACATCAACTTTTTCAAACCAAGACAGGAAACTTTGATCATGTACCTCTGCCCAAAAAGTATAACCTTAATTTTTCTTGCAATATTCTTGTTTTATTTTTCCCGAAAGAGATCAAAACATGACTTGAATTAGAAGATGAGTGTTTAGCAGGCTACTTTTCGAGTTAGCCCCCTAGAATTCACTTGTGCAGCAAAATGCCCTCAAAATTATTCTCAATGAAGAAAGTATTCAGTTAAAATCTCGTTATAATAGCTCAATATTACCGAATAGTTACGAAATATTACATTAAGATCTGAAAGAATAATTTTTGCACGCGGAAAATTAGCTGCCACACGAGTTCTTCTGTAACTCCTATTTACGCGGGTTCCTGAGCGCTAGCAAGACGCATCCCAAAGACTCGGTCTAATGCTTTATCTTAATTACGAATTTCATTTTTTAAACTTTTCATCAGAAATTTTCAGAGCATGAAGTATAGATCTTTAATGCCTCAATTTAACATTTGAACACTTTGCCAGAAAATTCGAAGATGCCAGTCTAAGTTTTGAATGACTGATCTACCAGGAAAAATAGAAAACCACGACCGGTCAAACGGGATTTATTTCAAGGGCACTAAACACCCTCCCAACCGCTGTTTTTTAAAAGGCATACCACTTGCTTAAAGATTGTCTTACCAAATTGACATATATCAACATTCTTAACGGCGCCGTACTAAATTGGAAATATAACATATTATTACTTTGCAATTATATTACGCGTGGTTATAATGACATCGGTTGTCGATGCGCCCGTAACCCTAAACCTACAAACATACTTCTACGACTTATTTAGGGTATCTAGATTCAGTGCCGCAAATTTGAAAATTTTACCTCAGCATTTCATCATATACATTTTTCATACATATTTATGGAACTGGCAAATGTCAAAAAGTTGACGTTAAAAGATTTATCAGCAATTTCATATTCACATTGATCATAACGACAACAAAATGAAGAATTTTAAACGTGCGAAAACTCGTGACAAGGATAAAGCCCTTTCCTTACACGTTTCCAACGGATTAAATTGAGAAATAAAATTCATTACGTAGTATGGCAATTCATTCATCGCTGTACATCAGAAGCAACATTATGTTACGTCCACGGCATACTGATAGAGGTTAGTGGAACATACGATGTGATATGATAGTAAAAATAATAATGGTGTATGATCTGGCAATATAGGATAGTGTGAATTATCTTCCTTTACATACAACCTTAATCCTAATTTTCCCTAAGGATAGATGGATATTTCCAGCTAGACTAAACGAGATGAGAAAGTGCAAAAACTCATCAACAATTTTAATGCTACAATTATTTTAAAAACACGAAATAGGGAAACTCTAGGTTACCCCTAAAATAGGAACTTGAGGTTATAAATGATCATACAGCGTCATAAGTTTGAAAGTGCAAATAAGTCATCGAAAAAGTAAAATAAGACCAACATAGAGGAGGGTATGCCTATTTTTAAATACGCAATCAAGAAAATAGTCGCAATCACCCAATCCTGATTCACCAACTTTTTTCAACTCGTACCTTTTCTCGCCACCGCCTGCTGCTGCTTATGCCTTTGTGTGAGACCACCACAGACGTAGGTGCACAGCCCTCCCTCGCTCGGCAGCATCAATACTACCTTTTCACCCCCTGATCCATCCACGCCGGCCATATCTTCCGCATCTCATTACCCGAGCCATTCCCAGACTCCGGCCGAGCGTTCCTGCACGAACGGGTTCGAATGAAACCTGCAACGTCTTCGGCTCGCGTGTGCCGTCGTAACGGTAGCGCTCGGGAGAGATCGAGGGTTCAACGCTCGGTGAGACCTACTCTCCACCCTCTGCTCCATCTCTAGGCCGGTCACACCCAGGTGTAACCACAAGTAAAAGGGGGAGAACGATGCTATCGGAAAATCAGGGGTTGATGACTGACGCTTTGGATACAGAAGTCAATGCCCAACGTCGATAATACCGTTACTGTTATATTCACCGCAAATTTTTATTTATTGTAACATTCTACCAATTAAGGTAGGTTTTCAATGAGTACCATAGAAGTATTCTGGTAGCCTCCCTTTCCTTCAAGCACTGCCCTCTACAATTCACTGTTAGGACTTCTCCCTTTCAATCTACCTAAATATCCTATTCTCATACTTCCCCTCCCTCGTTTACCTAACATACTACCCTCTAACACCGTCCATCGTAAATTCTACGATGAAATTATCAATTTCCCAGTTCTTGAGCATGTTTTTAAATTTGAGATTAAAAATCTACATTGCTTTAGTTTTTCTCACTTTTTATTTATAACTGATGCGAAATACAAATTTTTAAAAAAAGTTTACCAAAATAATCGGAGTGAAAATTTTAGCCCTGAGGATCCTGTATTAAAATAGTTAAGCATAGGTAGTAAAAGTAGAAAATAATCACAAACTAAAGACCAAGCCTATAAAAGTATACTCATCAGTTGATAGAATTCTCAAATTTGTTAAGCAATAATTTTATTGAGATTATCGCTTTTCCTTCCATACGTATTTGAAATTTTGATGAAGGCTACCACCAGAAAGAAACTAAAATTTGGATTTTCTAGATTTACTATTACCTTATTACTCGCTACTAAGTACTACTCTCATTTTAATATTTCAAGGGTTATTCTCACTACTATCAATAGCTACTTACAATTAGTATTCGTATGTTTTTATGGCATGTGCTAAAACTCATGGGCCACGTTGCGAATAGTTCCAGGGAGCATGAATCAAATAGTAAAGAAAGATCTGAAAAGGTAGTCCGAAAAAGATGATACTAATTCCACAGAGAATTCCAAATCAAGTATAAATACCTCTGTAAACAAGAGGTATATATACTTGATTTCAAATCGAATCTAAGATAAGAAATTGTCACTGATTGCCTCAGTTACATAGCATTTATTTATTTATTACTAAGGCTACTTGCGCTCCCACCACAAATGGGCTATTTTGAACTACATCGTTGCAAGATAAGCAATATTTCTTTCAAAGCAAGTTTACTTGCGAGAAGGGATAAGAATATGAGAGGTGAAATTAGTCCTGAAATATCAAAATAAAAACGTATACATGCAACTTAAGGAATATTTTTAATTTAGTTCAAAGGAAACTTTAAAATGAAATAAATTTAATCAACACACCTTGATGTTGAGGTTAACAATGGGCGCTGGTAATAATTTAAGCAACAACTTTTGTTTGAAAACATACACCCTCGGGGCCTGTTCTGGTAATAGGTAATGGGCATGAGGAGGGCACGGTCTGCGGTGATACACAATGAACCCACTTTTCTGGAGCAATTTCCCACTGGGATGAGTTTATGACCTGAGATTTACTCTGGGTGGATGGATCCGAAAGAAACCATGAAAGTATTTTCTTCTTGAGCGAACCGGCTGCGCGCGGAATAGGCCGAGGGTTCAATGCTCGACGGAGCAATCTTCCCCACTAACTCGCGGAAACAACCTCGGTCCATTACTTACGTCCCACTGCAGGGAAATAAAAAACTCAAGACATGAAAAAAACAAAAACAAGAGTGAAGCGGTAAGCGCGGTCGAATCATGACCTTTTTAGCGGCAGCGCGCGGTAATTCGGGCAAAGTCCTGCATTTTTCTTTGCATTCACTCATTCCCTCGTTTGTATATATATATTTATATATTTTTTTCTGTCCAACCGTCGAGTTCCGCGGGTTTTTGGCACCGTCTCTACAATTGAAATGCAGGATCTCTTGACTCTAGGGACTGGCTGCGGACCGCGGAGGAAAGCCACGAAGTTTTTCCGAGGCCCGCCCAGTTTCTATTAGAGTGAAACGACGTGCGGATTTATCAAGTGGCTCCATTGCATGGACTCCCTCGAGAGCTAACGTTAGTGAGTAAAAAAAAGAAACTAAACAAGCGAGCAGGCGTTTGATCTCTACTCGTGTATTCACTTTGTGCATATCCCGACAGCTTTCCGTATATATCCCGCCGTCTTCGTCAAGAGTGCTGGCCGATCCACTGCGGTGAGTGGGTCAGCTCAAGTTTGGCACGCGGTCACGGCATTAGGTCACTAGCTGCGGTACTTACTCATTTATTCATCCGATATTCATTCAGTTATTTATTGTGAATACATTCAAATTGACCCCACATCAATCGATTGACTTGGTCAAGCAATGTCACAGCTAAAACCTCATCCAAAAAAAGCTGCCAACATAATCGGCCAGGTCACGAGGCATGATGATCTGATGAAAACAAACGTTGAAGGGCAAGTGAAAAAGAAGAAAGTCAAAGAGAGGCTTAGAATATGCCATGTAAGATGTAAAAAAGAAGAATCACGTTCGTGTATAAATGAAATCCGGTAACGGAATTGAGTGGAAAGCTGCGTAAAATCTATCTCCACATTAAAAACAAACGACGATTCTGAAAAATGCTATCAATGAACTGAAGATTGATATTTTGTGTACTAATGCAATACTATTCAGTAATATCATACTATATGGGTGATAAAATGTCTGGAAGCTTAACTACACAACGGAAATAGTTGTATCGGAGGCGAAAAGTGATAGTACGGTATAACAAAGCATTCGAAATGTGGTGCTACCAAAGAATGATGAAGATAAAATGGATTGACCGTGTGAGTAACCAGGAAGTGCTAAGGAGAGTGGGAGAAAAGAGAAGCCTCCTAAAAACATTAAGCAGAAGAAGGGACAACTTAGTTGGCCACATTTTGAGGCACGATAGCTGATGAAGACAATCGTTGAAGGACAAGCGGAAGGGAAAAAGGGCAAGGGACGGCCCCGAATGAGTTATATAGGACAGGCTATAAAGGATGTGAAAGAGAATAAATATGTAGCTATGAAGAGATTAGCGGATAGGAGAGAGAAATGGAGAGCTGCGTCAAACCAATCTTAGGATTGTTGACTAATGATGATGATGGTATAACAGTAATCTGAGGAAAACTCTGAGGAGCAGTAATGCGGTAGCGGCAGTAATGAGGAGCGGTAGTTTTCGACGTGATCTTTGCTTTGGGAAATTTTAGATAATAAGCTATTTTGTACAACGCCTCAGTTGTGCTTAGCGAGCATATGGTGAATCACCCCTTTCGCACGCTGATGTTAAACGAGGAGGATGTTTAGCCAGATCGTTAGCAGCGTAAGAGATCGATTGAAATACTTTTCGCCAACGCCTGGAACAATAGAGTAATGAATTCATATTCATATCATACACTCTGTGATTCAGCCTTAAGGTTAGTTGAGATGAGTAAGGTTAGAGCACATTCCGAGCTGAACCGTAGGTGCGCGTTTGAAGGTGCAGGATAGGTCACCAGTTTTTTATAGATAACCCCACAGTGGAGAAATTTTTATTTGGGGTTGTCTGATGGCTCAAGCAGGGATTTTGGACCATTCTTCCGTACTCATAACCCGGTGGGTCATCACGGTAAATACCAAATTTCATTATATTTCATGTCGCATGTTTCTAAAGTAAAAAAATTACTCAACGCCATGCATACGAGTATTTTGCGTAAGTAGAAGCTAAACTAGTCATTAAGTGATCTCTATATATACTTGCAATTGAATTTTTTTTAATGATCAAGTAACTTGAAATAACAAAATAAATGTATGGAAAAATTTCATCTTCATTTTTCTGTGGTAATTCGAAATTTCTAAGGATAAACATTTTTGGTATTAGTAAAGGAGGAAAAATGACTACGGCCCAACACGCCGGCAAAATTAAAAATGTTAGAAATTTTCTATGATTATTTGTGAAAACTACTACCACCAATAGTAAACCTTTGACTCCCTTAAGCAAAATATGTATATTTCACACGCTTCTCATTCTGCCAAAATATTAAAATCTTCAGCTTAAGTCTTACAACTGACCTCTGCCATTTCATTTCATATATTATTATAAATATTTGCAAAGTTAAACTAATCCGAATCAATCGAAACTATTAAGAAATAAACGTCATTAGTGAAGACTACATAGCTTCCATTGATGCGAGAAAATTTCGTTCATTTGCGTATAATTCATGCATGCGTTTAGAAATGGATACGAGAGAGATATTTTTGAAACTCGATGTTTTTAACCGATAACTAATTGTAATCTCCAGGTTTACGCATTAATACCCAAAGCCTTTCCCGAAAAATCTGAACCCAATTCTCAGTGAAGGACCCCCTTAATCCAATTACGTTGATTTTGTCGATTACATTGTTAAACGATTTTCAACCATACCTACCATTGGAACACGATATAGATTATCCTGAACAGCCAATGACAGGTAATCATAATGCCTGACATAAATGATGTATTAGGGTGGAAAGAGCCTATGCCCGAGAGCCCTGGAGGGTATTTGCTATTAATCAAAATATTTAACTGAGCTGTAATCATATTATCCATGCAAAATAATCAAATATTTACGAACTAAAACTATAAACATACCCGTAGAAAATATTTCGAGGCATAAAACCTATTCCTGAGAATTTGAAATAAAAATCACAATGAGATAAATGGTATTTAAGCACTATTAAATATCCACAAGAACTTAAATATAGCTTAATTTATCTAATGATGCTAAGATTAATTATTAAGGAGAATGCAGACTCCTAATTATACTTTGTATTGGGTATTTAAATCAAGCCGTAACGATATTATTATACTGTATATTACTACGCTTCGTAAGCATTAATAAGTATGTCCTATTTATTTCCCTCTCATGCAAGTATGGAATTTTAAGTTATTTCTCATTATCTACTTACATCAATTTGGTTCCCTTGTAATAACGACTGATTGATAAATTCTTAACGAGAATGAAACAAGCCATACGTTAAGGCACTCAGCATTTATGAAACATTGATACATTCAAAAGGTCTTCATGAAAATGAGGGATTTTTTTGCAATATTTTTAGACTAAAAACTTTATACCTCATAAACAAAAAAACATATACTTAATTAATAGTTTGATAAAAAGAGAAAATGAAATAGGTGCCAAAATAAATGAAAAGGTAAACTTATACAATTTAAGGCATACTATGACAAAATAAATAGCTTCTGCGAGGGTTAGAAGCATTGTAAAGAAATTGAACCAATTTTAGTCTTGCTAACCAAGTATAGCAAAGAATAGACAGATAAATTTTCTTATTTAAGGAATTATAAATGAAGAAATGTGCCCGGAATACAAAGCATACCACTGAATTAGACTCGCAAAACCTTGATAATTAGCATTTTTTCAAACATAAAAACACCACTAAATTGCACAAATCTGTAATTGCACGAATCTTGCTAACCAAGTATAACAATGAATAGACAAATAAAGTTTCTTATTTAAGGTATTATAAATGAAGAAATGTGCCCGGAATACAAATCATACCACTGAATTAGACTTGCAAAACCTCGATAATTAAGATTTTTTCAAACATAAAAAACACCACTAAATTGCACGAATCTGTAATCCTTGAACCCCCGCTCGGGAAGGAGCAATAACCCTTACAGAGCTGAAGAGTTGACATAGCTTCGTGACAGCGCTACGTAAAGTCAGAAACAGGGCTTACATGCATTAAAGGATTTATTGAAGCGCCGGTAAAAATCGCACATCGAGCGATCACGAATACAAACACCAATAAAATAATCCAAAATCCAAGCGCAATCCGATAACCGTAAGCATTGCGGATAGAGAAAAAGTGCACACACAGGGAAGACATTTAAAGAAATCACCGAGGCGTTAAAAATATCGACCTTGAGAGTAAAAAAAAAATCCCTCCAGCGACGACCACATTCGGAATATCTTTGCGGTGGCAACTCGTTAAATAAAAAATTTGCAAGAAAAAAATGAAGTCATGAATAAACGTTGTGGCGAAGGGAAATAAAAGTTGAAAAACGAGCGGCGCCGCTTCCACCTGAGGTAGGCTCCCAAGTACTGAGGGTGGTTGTAACTTCCGTACAGCGCGAGGCTCAACAGCCTTCGCCTTTCGCGTTGGAGTATTTCCATGTCTGGGAGTTCCGCATCGTCCATAAACAGAATTCTCTCTCCGACCCCTTCTATCTCACTCCTATAGTGACGCCACCATTGGGAGAACACACGAACTCAGGCGAGAGATACACGCATCACGTGACCTCGGGGCGCAAGGGGAAGGGTTGGAGGCGGAGAGAAAGGAGTTTTGGGGATGAGGCTGCCTTTGGCAGACCTCACTCTGACTGATAACAAGGATAGGCGACGCAAGACGAATTCTTCCGCTCCATATTCCATCACAGATGCCTTCAATTGATACGAAATGAATACGATATCGATAAAAAAAACGAAAAAGTTGCCCACTAAAGTAATTGTGCAACAAACTTAGTTCGTTTACAAATATCAAGAGGATCGAAGAGAAACAGATATGTGTGTATAAATGGAAGACGACGCTAGGGAGTTTGGGAGAGATGGCGCGAGTGTATGTGCATAAAATGTGGAGTCAACGGAGTTTGAAAGATTCAAAATGGTAGCGGGAGTCGGACGTATAAAAAAAAGAGTTGCGAGTGTGGGTCGGTGTATGGCTACGTGTGATTTGGATGGGGTCTTCTATCCCGCGCACATGTGGGCGGGGCCTCTCCCGTACGTATTTTCTCCCTCTCTGTGCCCCATCAACCTTCACCTCTTCTCCGGCCCTCCCACGCCTCCTCTCTCAAGATCTCTTGCTCTATCCCACGCCATGCCTCCACCTGCTTACTCCTTATTCCTCTCCTCTACGCTCCATCACCTCTACAGTCACTTAAAGACATGACGCAGCAGGAAAATGTCTTGCATGTAACGCTTCAACAAAAAATACGAAAATTTGGAGAGAACAAGTTCTTCAAGCAGAAATTTTAATATGAAAGCTGAAATATTTCGTAAAAGTCAAAATTCTTATAATATGATTTTCTATAGTATTATAATAATGGCAAAGTATAATTAATATGCCAAATAACTGCTTTAAAGATTTGAAATCAAATAGATGTTCCTTGGATTGCTTTTCGAGCTTCCCGCCACGTTAATTAAGGATAAAATGCGTGCTTTGGGCCGTTAGGGTACTGAATCGCTTCCCGAAACGTTTGCTACCCTGTCATCATTAACACAGTGGGATACTTGAGCAGCCTCCCAAAACGCTATATGCAAGAAAAGCCTACAGTATATTTCACAAATTGATTTTAACTAATTAATTATTTACCAATTATCTATACTAAAATCTCCTTTTTGCTCCGCACTTCCCTCTAATGACACCATAAAATATACGCTAAATGATCTACTGAGCGAGGAAAAGAAGTTGTAGAAGCATGATAGGAGTAATACCATAGGAGTAGAAATAGGAAAGAGAATCAAAATATTTTTAAACGGTACCAAACGCTTCAGCTAAAACAGATTAGAAGTAAAATACATTTAAAAATCCATATAATTTAATCTCAATGGAATATAATTTTAATTGAGTGTTCCTCAGAGATTCAGATATATAATCAATTAAATGTCGCTTTAGGCAACAAGTAATAAAGGGATACAATTGAGATAGTACGAATTTAGAATAATCCAGTGGGTAGTTTGCATTTATTTTCAACCCTTCAAATATTTATAAAATTCTATTTCTGATGCATTGAAATGTAATACAAGCTTGACTAAAGGGAGAAATTGAATTCAAAATTATTTGCTTGAAAAAAATTACGCAAAATTATTAACTCAAAAGCTGGTCATCAAAGAGCATTGAATAGTATCCATCTTGACTCCTTTCCTTTTGAATTTGAAATTTATACCTTGATTTCAGATACACACGGATGCTTAAGAAAACCGCCAATAAAGGACTCGCTCACTCTTTAATAGGACGCTTGAATTCAAAACCAAACGGGTTATCAAAACTCTAGACTCGCAGTTACCAGTAACACTGGAATGACCTAAGTCTTGAAGAAGAATGAATACATTACTGTTGCAGCGAGCTGATAAGAAGCCGTTTTATGGCATTCCACGATCCTTTTCTCCCTCTTGGCTCTGAATTTATTTTTTTCTATTTTGAATGGTGGCATTTTCAACGCGGTGCTGGAGTTTAAAAGGTGCTACACCAGTCTCTATAAGATCAAATAAAATCTAAGTTCGAAGCGATACCATCACTCTCAGCCATAAAAGGTTGATGATCAAAGCTTACTTTGAAAGTCACACGTCGAAGCAAAGCGAAATCCACTGGAAGTCTAAATAGGCCCTCAGGGCCTCCTTGAATTAATGCAACCCAACGGTCAAGGACGTGTAAATAAACTCTACAATACTCCCTCTATCTCCGTGATTGAACCTTTATGTTCCTTAATCTAGTGATTACAGAGTTCACCCCAAACTAAGTCACATGCATGTTAAGTTAATGCGCCAGTTCACTTGGCTAGTCTATCTTACACTTGCATCATATTTTGGCGATCCCATAGAGCAGTACAAAATTGCTCAGTCCAAAGAATATAGGTATCATATAAAAATCTTCATTAAACAAATCTACTTATAAATTTCTTTCTTAGACACAGGAAACTTACTATGAGAAAGTATAAAAAGAATTAGAGAGGTTAAACAAATCAGTGATTATACTCGATGATATCAATATCGTTTGATGATTGGTACACCTCGGGATGCTCTGAATTATTTTTATCAGCAGGGAAATTAAAACAGTATTATTTTAAAAGAAATTTGGAAGATTCAAAGACCATAACACTAATTTGATATTAAGTGGAGCTATTTTTACACAGATTGTTCTAAAATGACAATTTGAGCCAAATGTGGGCAAGTAACTACGCTTTAATAAAATACGTAAGTTAAAGGTAACATTTTAAAGAGAGAAATAAATAATTAAACATTTTTTTTTATTTAGCTTCCAATATCAATTTAACGATACCGACGAAGACTTTTGTAATAAAATACTAGATACAATAACCTATTCATTTGAAGTGAAATAGTTGGCAAATATTTGCCTTTCGTCACAATCTCGTTCCTTAAATAACCAAAGTTGCTTACTTTACTGCTACCAGACTAAATGCTTTTTTATTTTCAGTTAATAATTGCCATTTATTTGCGCCAAAAAAGGTGAATATCTTCAATTTTAAACGAAATTTTAAAATTAAAGTAAACTGAAATGTACCCAGTGATGATAAAACCGATACGCCAGGCCATAGTTAATCACGATTGCCAGCACGCGTACCTATTGAAAAATGACTATTAGCTGAAAAAACGGAACTATGGTCGTGTACGCCGGGCCAGGTTGGCGTATTATTTTAATTTAAAATTTGAAAGTAAGCGGTTTAATAAGGAAACCATCCACATGCATCAGGGAAAAATGTATCGAACCTGTGACCTGTTCTTTTAACCTTCAAAAGTTTTATTATTTCATTTTTATCGTGGATTTGTAAGATGAAGACAGTGTAAAATCCGAGGCGTGATGGAGTGGATTTTTTTTATATTGAAATAAACAGATAGAAAATTTCCATTTTGTGCCTTGTTTTTCGCCATTTTGTACCTTGAAGATAATATAGCAACATCGAAACCTAGGTTGGAATAAAATGTTTAACTGTGGAAAATTCTATGTTTTACTTGTCAACCAAAAAAAACATGTGTGGGCGTTTTATTCAATATTTAAACAGTGTTCCATTCATTCAATCATGTTGAGTAAGAGCCAATAATATTTATAGTAAACTCCCCTTTACAATAGGCAGTTACCAGGTTTTTTTGATATGCGGAAACAATCCTCGAATGCTTCGCAGCTACCAACGGATAAGGATACGAGATCAGGTAAAGAAGGGATTCTACCACCTCCTAGGCAAAAATGCCCGTCCGATGCGTCCATCTCTTCATCCACCTCGTCTCTAATCTTCTCCGCTGTGATGCATATTCAAATGATTCCCCCTTCCCTCCCCTGGCCCCAGTTCTCCTGACTCATTCTCACACTGCGCCCCGGAAATGAGGTCAGAGGTGAAACCGCAGAGCGGAGTTGCAAATTGCTCGAGGGGGCAATTAATGCCCAGCTATTAGTTCAGTCCGACGCCTTACACGAGGAAAAGACGCCATCTTTTAATCTGCAAGAGGGATGGACCTGTTATTTTTTTATCGGAGATGAGCCGGAGGGCTGGGATATGGGATATAACGTGCAAGAAAAAAAGTGGGGCTTCCACCGGATAGGAATCTGCCCGGATAAAGAATTGAGGGACAGGTTGTATTTTCTCGGATTCCAAGGAAAATATCCGCAGTCCTTTCATCAAACAAGAGGAAAAGCAGAGTAATCCATATCTTGAGATAATGCTCGAGTAGGATATAAGATGCATTTCATTATGTTGAACTACTAAGTGAGGAACTGCAGTAAACATTAAGTAAAATATTAAGTAGAAGTTAAAATAGTTCATTCGTAATAGTATACCAACATTTACTACTAAAAAATATTGTTTTCAGCCTGAATGAACTGCTGTTCAAGATATATCCCACACACATACTATTCATGCAATGAAAGTCAATCATTGATGATTGGTTTCCGAGTCAATTCCGCGTTGACTTTTTTGTTGGAAGATAGTTTCGAGCGCGTTCCAGCTCCCGTTTTTGGGTCCAAATGATCTGCAGAGCTGCAATTATTTAATAGCTCGAAAAAATAACCAACTTCCCTTCTTGGACGTTCTCGTCTAGACGACATTCAGTTCGTCGTAAGAAAACCCATACTGTTCAATATTTGAATGCCAAATCACACCATCATCCTAGGAAAAAATCATCAGTCATAATACTCTATATCATAGGCCATACGCCATCCTGGATGCAGAATCGCTCGCAAGAGAAAAACAACACCTCCTCACCACACTCCGAGGGAATGGCTACGATCGGAAACTGATTCGGAAAATTGCATGAAAGGAAGAAAAGAAACGAGATGTGGCCTTGGAGGCTGCAAGGGAAGGCCAGCAAAAGGCAAAGGCACATACTCTCTTGTCATGCGCAACAGGAACTTCGGAGAGAATCGCCTAACACGACGTTTTGACGAGATTCAAAAGCTAAAAAAGACCTCTGACCTCCTCCGGAATGAAAAAGGTCGTCACCCATCGAATAATTATGAAGGAGTGCATGAGGTTTATTGTACCTGTGGTCAATCATACATCGGGTAAACATCTAGATTCCTCAAATGCAGAATAGATGAACATCGTAAGGCAACCGAAAAGAAAAATTTTCGCCTATTTGAAGAATCAAAAATCATCGCAAGAGAAAATACATTTCCCTCGGCCGATAATGGAGGTGATAGAAATAGCGAATCGTGGAAAGAACTTCAATAGGGAGGACGGCTATCCTTAAGCTTCATCATTCGAACGGCTCTTCAAACAATTGAATTCATACCGATCAAATCAGCGTGCCCGAGACCGAAACGGTCGTCCACCAAAAATGAATCGACGCGGAATTAACCCGGAAACCAATCATCAATACAATGGCCGCGCAAGCCTCCGTAATAATTAGAGCCAATGATTAAACGTTTATGAATTAAGTATGCTCATTTGATGATGGTGAAAATTTTTATGCAATACCCAAACACTTCTGCATCGCTTTCATAGGAAGTATTACACACAAACCCTTCCTTGTAAATTTAACTATTCAACTGGAATTGGCTTGACCAGAGAGGGGAAATAAAATAAGTACAAGTACTTACTGTGCACAATTTAAAATAACGGTTTAAATCGAAGAATGGTAAAGCAATTTTGTGAAGTGCATTTAAACAAAAGTAGAAGAAAAATTGGTCCTGTTACATTTCGATCTTTATGCTTTCCACCGAAGTAGCTCTCAGATTCCCTACAATGGTAGACTCATATACAACTTGCACAGTTATAAACGAGCGAATGCGGATAAAAAAATAATACGATCGCGAAATACGACAGTAGTGTTTGGAGTATCACGAAGTAGAGGAGATTGGAATTAGCCCCGAGAAAATCCGAATTGCGGAGACGGCCTCGGTGCTACATTCTCGTGGATAAAGAGCTATGGCTGCGGAAAGGCATAAAACGTTCCTTCCGAACAGAACTCAGCTGCTGTATAGGGGATTTTGGAGCGCGAGATTAAGTGTTAAGCGAAGAATTGGATGATGAGGTGTTCAATAAAGGCTTCATATGATAATCTCGTATTTTACTTTTCGTCAGGAAGAAGGTGGATATTGGAGCTTCCAACTATGCTAGCAGTGGGATCGTCTTTCGTCGGGAAAAAAACATAAAAATCGCTTCCTGTATAAATAACGAAACTTTACACCCACCAAGGCAGATTCTTCATTTTTGCCCTTAACCGAACACTAAATTCGGTATCTTTTTTTAATACAACCGGCAGAACTTCATAACGAATTTTCTGATACCGCCGTTACGTAATGGCGGCGCGAGTGAAACATATGAAATCCCACAAATCCAGCTTATATGATTTAGCCCTAAAAGCGAGATTATAAAATACGAGCGCGTAGCACAGAGGTTTAGACGCATTCTTGTAAGAGATCTCAGGACTGGTCATGAATTTATCGATATTCTAGAATAATGTGAATATATAAGCAATAACTTAACAAAGATTTCTAGATTTTATAATATATGCTCAATCACCGGTGTTATGTGCCGAAGGGCCTTGAAAGGATATCAATTTTTTTTATCTTGAATCCAATATGAAGAAGGATATAAAGCTACGCTTTTCACTTCACGATCCAGGGTTAAAGGTAATTTTACCGTAAGGAGTTCATGAGCTTCGGGTAATATCTACGCTGAATGAAATTTATCCACCACCACGATCTTTTGAAGCGCATAGAGGAAAATAAATTGAATGGCGAAAAAGCTCCTAAATTCCACTGATGTCTTAAAAAAAAGGGTATATGATCTTACGATTGAATATAAAGACTTGGCTAAATTCAATATAATAGCATGCCTAAAATGAGGGGCTCACTGAATAGGGTACATTGATTATTGGCAGCTATCAGAGGTTGGAGAATGTACTTTAAGGCAAGAAAAAGCCCATAAAATACCAAAGAGATATATTAAATCTAATACATTGCTTTATCGGCATTAAAAAACAACTTTTTAATAAAAAATAGATTCTTAAATCGGATTAAACAAAAATATTAAAAGTGAGCCAGTAACACAGTTCAAATGAATCATGGATTCATTATTATTAAGAAAAAGAAAAAGAAGATGATGAAGATAGTGAATCTAGATATTAAAAGGCTCTTCAAAACACCCTTTAGAAATAAAATTCTTCATTTTCAGCGTTGACCTCTAACTGTAACCACAGTTTTCTAAATGGAGAAGCGGTATACAATAATTTCATGCATAAAAAAGGAAAAATGAAAAGACATTAGCTAAAATGATATGCAAAATGATTTACCGAAGATCTACCACAGCGAACGAAATTTAGCGAAGGTTTTATCTAAAATGATTTTATCATTCCACTCAAATTCCATACCGCAGCACGTACTGTATCTCAACGCAATGGAATGGCAATATCTCCAGCATCTAGGATACAAGATACTTCCAGGTAAAATAATGCAATTTTTTACTTCGATAAAAAAACCTACGATCAAGTAAGTCATAGATGGGGATAAAGGTTTCTGTAAATGACAGCGAATTCTGCAAGACACGGAATGTGGCTTGGAGGGAATCAGTCGTGAGGATATAGAGGATTTCACGTCACCCAAACCAAATTACGAGGAAGACATGGTAAGATTTCCAGATCCGCTACGAAGAGGGAGTACGCTTCACGAAATGTGACTTATAGCGGGATCACCGGGAGATTTTTTTCAACTCTACCTTCTCTCCGAACGGTTGCTGAGGCGCAAAACGAGGTCACACCACGGATCAAGTTCTTTTCCTCAAATCTACGTATTATTCCGTCTGAAGCTCCTGCTTAAGTCTCCCAACTTACATTGAACATAGGTACGAACTTTATTAAAAATAAATGACTTTTTCCCACGATGAAACTGCCCAATAATGCAAGAAGAGTGGCAAATGAAATGATTAATATTATTCATAATTATATTCTTGATGAATATTATTCATTTTACGCTACCATTGCACGTACATGCCTCAAGTTGATAAAATTGGCTACTAACAGAGACCTTTTAAATAAAGGGGATTGATGGAATTTCGAAATTGCAACACACGTTTAATTTGAACTTAAGTATTCAAATGTAAGCCGTCAAACGGTAAGACGTCAAACGTCAGACGGTGAAAGAACACACTTTTAATCAAACATACCGAGCCAAGTTTCGTCTGGTAGCCTCATTTTCAATGTGCCAAACACCAGCAAAGCATCGGTATATATTTGTCTCAGTCAGGGCAAGGGAAATAAAATAAGGGATATGAAATAAAATAAGGAATGGTAAGGCATTAGCACTGAGGACTCTGAATATGACACAAAAAAGTTACTTATGAAGTGTACTTTCACCGCCATTATAGAAACGGTGGCATTGCTTCATTGTGGCTGGTTTTGGTAGCCATGAAGAAGTGCAACGAAAGTGATACATTTTAAAATGAGCGGAATAGACTTTTTTATTCTAAAATGCACACTTTATTAATCAGTAACTCAATACTGTGAAGCAAATTTAACTTAAAACATCCGACTACCTTTCCCTCTAAAATACAGTTAATTACGGTTGGGCTCCAAAAACTATACCAGGAAGTAAACAGAATACATAATTAACTGCAATTCATGTCCAATACTACATTTTAAAATGTCAGCAGCATAGAAGGAAGAATTTTATAAAACAACTGGAAGTGGCATGGAAGACTTAATTGAGGAAGCACAGTGATCGCCTTAAAAATGCTGCGGTTGGCTGCAATCCGCGAAGCAAATACGTCCTGGTCACGTGTTCGCGTCTAATCTTCATGGGGTTAATACCAGAGCGCACGATCCGGAGACAAAAAATATATACACACAAAGAGATATAAAAGGAAAATTTTATAGTTCAAAAAGGTTTTACAGGAAAAACTGCATGGACTGGTGTCTTAAATGGCACCACTATTCCAAAACGCCGTGAAAGCTCACGACATTGAGGGCGAAACGTGAGGTTAAAAAAAATCACTGAAAGGATAAAGGAGGAAAAGGTGTGGGCAGTCCTTCTAAGTCATGGTCCTAACAACATTGAACTCTACGGGACAACCTAGAGCCACCCACAATATTTCTTACTTGGATTCGAAATGATAGCGACGTAATAAACGCAATCCATACGAAATTCTATTAGTGAAAAATACTATTCTCGTAAAATGCACTCATATTACGAGACGTAGTTTCCAAAATTAAACTCTTTTAGGAGAAAAATGACCGTAATTCATGACCGAAAAATGACCGAAAAATTCCACCGTAACCGAAAACTACAATAAAAATCCTCATCTATCTTCTAGAATAATAAAAACAAATCGATGATAAAGATACTGCTGAAGAAGTTGGTGGGATTTCCAGCGAAATATTTTACTGAAAATAACAATAAAAAAATCCGACGCAGTGAAACCTAGAAACAATGGATACTCTGGAATGGATACTGTCATGGAATGGATGCTCTCATGGACTCGCATGGAAATTGATACATTAGCAAATCATCGACAATGAAACAGCCAAACAAGAGGTCGTGGGTTCGAGTCCCGCTTGGGTAGGTTGCCCCCATCCAGGGCATGGTTGTTAGTCCACGTTTAAATGTTATTTTGTTGAAAACCTCGATGTAAAATGCCAATGTGAGCTGTTTTTGGTGCTATGAGAATGAATAAATAATTGAATTGAAAGGTACTTAATTGCACTTTTCCACAATAATTTAACCCATTACCGGCCGAGTAAAGAAATACTTGAAAATATATAATTTTTTCTCTTCATTTTACCTAATAACATGCTAAATAAGATAAATTGAAAATATGGACCGTCAAAAAAATTTGCTTATGGTAAAAAAAAATGTTGCGTTTTCGCAACGTTGCGTTGGCGGAATCCGGTATCTGTATGCAGTTACGCAACCCGCATTACAATACATTGCCGTCTTATAGGAATATGCTGTTTTATCTGTCGGATATAATCCTATACCTTTTTATGCTACGTATATGACAAATATCGTCATATTGGATAAATAACATCCTCAGATATTATGTTTCCAATGAGATGTAGTTGTTATTTGACCTAAATCTACTATAAAATAGACATGCTTAACGGTTTGAAAGTCAAAGCGAAAATTTTCTCAGAAGAGCATGTATTTCACATTTTATCATTGACTTTAATTTTATCATTGCAGATTGAATTACAATAACTAATGGCTAATTATGAAATACTTAAGCATTTTGGGTGCAATGGAACATAAAATTTCGTACATTCATACCTAGTTTGACTTTTACACTGTTTCGGCAACTACTGAATTTTTTTATAACTCTATGGCCAAATTCGTCCTTTCATGCTTCACGAATCCGCGATGAATTACATGGTCTAACTATTTCTATGTTTATGGACGCGAATTGTATAGGGGTACGTCATCTACTGACTGATTCAATTCACTTTTTAGATGCGTCCCTTCTAGATACGATTTGAAGTCTACCAGTGAAATTTACTTCCGTTGCATAACCTCTACAATCTCCTGGCGTTAGTGCAAACGCTGTCCAGTAAGTTGATAAGCTAGGACCTTTTTTCCCCTGAATTCTAGTGCGGTAATTTTCATTTGCATTATCAAGTAGGTCCACATCTACCATATATTTACTGTACTCCCCAATAACACGAATAGTATTTTCTTTTATTAACATAGAATAGTATGTGAAATAGTATTTTATTTTTTCCGCGGAAAATTTTCCCTGTGCCCAATGGAATAGAAAAACTTGTGTGCTGTCTACAGGGACAATCTAGTTATCATTCCATCGAACAATACTTAGACCTTCGGCTTTATCAAATGTTTGTTTTCATGTTCCTCTCGGTTTCAGGTCGATGGTTTTATTATATTCTATCAGACACTCCTCCGTTATATATTCACGGATGGCTCCAGTGACAAATAATCCTTTTTCTTTCAAAACAATAAATAGTCTTCAAGATGAATAGAAGTTATCGAAAAACATACTATGATTCGAGGGATCACGGATAACCTTGAGTAATTCCAGAATAACACTTGCTTCCAAGCCTAAATTTCGATGGAAGTAATTTTCTATCGCCTAGTTGAACCCTAAAACCGTCTGAATAACATAAGCACCAAAGTTAAAAGCAAAATCTAAAAAGCTTATTATAAAAGAACATTTATGCACTCTAGTGACCAAATTAAGGTACTATTTTCTCATTATTTTAAAATTTATGCGCAAACATTCCGAATTCTAATAATTTTTAACTCAATTCGTCAAATTGAGGTCATAATTTACAAATCTGTCATTTTTGTCCAGACAGGAATTGTCTGAAAAGTGTAGATTATTTTTTATTAATCTAAATATATTTTGGTTCAATCATTTCCGAACCAAATCTACGTCTTATCGTCTTCATTCACCCAATATCCTGTGGTGGAAGTCGGTGATATCGCTGAATCGTGAAGTAAGGAAGGACTAATTCGGATTGAATGTACAAAGTTTTGTGTTCCATTGCACCCGAAATGCTTTCATGTAATTCATAAATAATCATTATTTGTTGTAATTGAATCTGTTGTGATAAAAATGTTAATTAAAAACTGGAAAATACGTTATATTCTGTAAAAATATTCACTTTGACTCTTTTCTTTCAAGCCGTAATGCATCTCTATTTTAAATTGGATTTAGGTAAAATAATGCAGCATCTCATTGGAAATATAATATATAAGGATTTTATT
Source organism: Ischnura elegans (assembly GCF_921293095.1). Lineage (NCBI taxonomy): Eukaryota > Metazoa > Arthropoda > Insecta > Odonata > Coenagrionidae > Ischnura > Ischnura elegans. Next base: position 59,956,929 of record NC_060252.1, read on the forward strand.
TATCCAATATGACGATATCTGTCAAATACGAGGCATAAAAAGGCGTAGGATTATATCTGACATTAAAAACGGCATATTCCTACGAGACGGAAATATGTGGTAATGCGGGTTGCATAGCTGCCTATAGATACCGGATTCGGCCAACGTTGCGAAAACGCAACATTATTTTCCGGATCTGATTTTCGCTTAATGTTGACTCCCTGACGAAATATAATCTTTAGTATCTATTAATTGAAATTTCTACGTCCACATGGACGAATAAAAAACTTAATAAAGGGAATAGTTACTCTTAGGAAAAATTATTTATCTTGCTTAACAGGAGACTCGAAAATTGACACTTTTTGAGTATTTTTATAAGTATCGAAATACTTATAAAATGTCATTATAATCTCACTAAAAATCAGTTTAAACTTATTTTTATCGAAAAAAGCTAATTCTACATGAATAAAATTCAATTGAAATATTTTTTTTGCATTTCTCAATAATGTTGCGTTTTCGCAACGTTGGCCGTAAATGGGTTAATTCGTATCAAGCGTTTCGGTTCACAGAGCCATCATATGGTACAAGACATTGTACTACATAAGAGCATCATAGCAGAGGTATAAAAGTGATTTTCTTATAATCTACAGTTTCTTGTACCACTTAATGGCCCTGTGAGCCGAAACGCGTCGTACGAATTAAATTATCGTGGAAAAGAAAAATTACCTTTTATTTTAATATGTCGAACTTCTGGTATATAACGCATGAATCTGCAGAGCTTATAAATTAATAAATAAAAAATAATGAACGTGATAAAAATGCGGAGTAATTGACATTCTTTCTACAATGCATGATTTTTCTTTATTTTTCTAGTTCCTCAACGAACCGCGGTTATCTTTACGGGTATATACAGGGTTAAAAATGCTATGCGCACAACGAAACGAAAAATATAGGTGAACAATTGACTTCAACACGGCCGCAAGCGCAAGAGCCCTTCCTTACGACGCAATACGGTGTCCCCCCTAGAGATCTCGCCCACGCGTCTCAATCTCACCCTCGACTGAACCTTCGTTCTATCCGCGAGTCGTAAAGGCCACTGCATAGAGGACAGAGGGTCACACTCCAAGCAAGGCTTTGCTCTTTCGCCTATGTAAGGCCGAGGCCAGTTAGCCAGTAGGATATCGTGCACCTTTGACGGGAACATACGTGAAGGGAATAGGGTACAGTTCAGCAGCTAGAATTAAACTCACGTCCTGATATAGGTCGTCCAGAGGATATCTAGCCGATAGAGAACGAATCCAGGATCGTAAGAGGAATCCAGCGTAACATTATCTTGTAGCTAAAACAATAAAGTATAGGTATATATCACAACCATATATAACTATATACACAACTATAATATACCTCGAAGGTTGGTAAGGATAGATGAGAGAAGAGCTAACCCAGTCTTAACCACAGGCTTGTTATTTTTTCACACAATTTGGGTAGGATGGTAATTCCCTTTCCACGGCTTTTCGTAACGCGAGGATTTTTGGTTGGGGGTGTCCAAAGGTTTCACTAGTACTTAAACCTCGGACCCTCTAGCCTGTAGTTGACCGTTCTAACCATCTTGACATCATGCTCCTTCTTGAAGCCTTAAATTTGTTGCAATGGGGATGCAAACTACCCCAATTTCGTCAAGAGCTATTTTTGAAAAGATTCTTACGAAAATCGAAGGGAGAGTACAGTTTTCCCGAATGATCCAAAAAATATCACTTAATTGTACTTCATCCCCTGACGATAAAATGTTGGGCTTTCCAAGCAAGATTTAACAATTAAAATAGAAAAAACTACTTGTTCAAGTCAATGATAGTTATAGCATCAAGAAATATTAATTAGGATTAGTTAAGTCGCTTTGGTTACATGAAAACGGCACAATTTTCGGTACATTGGGGTTATAAACGCATTTCAGCTCGAATTAAAGCATTTAATTGTCCTGGTTACGTGCAACATTATGAGATAAAATGATGTCATCTGTAACGGTCTCGCGCTTAGAGAGATTTAGATTCTGGCTATTTCTTCTTTGTTTGCCAGCATCGCAACCCGTCACCAAATGTATGATATAACTTACCTTGAGTTCAAAGCGTGCCTTCATCACGACGCCATTTTTATACGAAGTACTGAATGATTTACTGCTTAATCAAAAGTGAGCCACAAATTAGTGCAACACCCTTCGAGGGATACAACTGGAGAGTAGTGACAAAGGCTTCGAGAGGATTCAAAATGAGATAATTTTCATGAGAGAGTAGGATTGGCTGAGACCGATGGCATCCTGTAGCAAAGAAACCTACTCACCATTGAATGGGGTATGGCAGAAATAATTGGGTGCACAAAGACTCCATCTCGTGGATAAGAGAGAAGCTCTCTGAGCTCGGTCGGCTTTCCCGCCCATCCAAGAAGGGCCTCCTCACGCGTATTTACGGCGAATTCCTCCGGACGATAACAGCCTCGGAGATGCCACGTTTCTTAATCCCTTCTGCAGTGCTCTCTCTATCGTACTGCGTACTTCTGGACGACCTGACCGAATCTACTGCACTCCTAGAGCATGCATAGTCCTTCTCATATAAAAGCCTTTACAGTCTCTCTCAATTCTCCCAAGTACCGGGCAGACTGGGCAGCCATTGAAGGAACAAAATATACGTCCCAATACTTGTCAAATATACTAGCAGTTATAGAAATATTTTCAATATTGCCATGCGTTTTAGAAATTGCGATTGAATTTCGAATTTTATAAACACAACTAGTGCATATATTCTTATACCAAACCATGTTCAGCATTTGACTATCCGCATTGAGCAGAAATTTTGTGGCGGTTGACCCTATTTACTGGTATAAATTATCGTTAGTAATAACACATCACAAAATGAAAAAAGTCTTCTAATACCGCATCATGAGAATTAATTGGCTTCTTGCACATGGCATAAATTTTTCATATATTTTATGTATTCGTTTCGTCAACTGAAGAGGAATAAAGGCAGCTAAGAATAAAATGCTAGATATAAATTGGTACATAGCTCGGGGAGTTAAAGAAAGATATAGGAGAAAAAATGACCCATAATGAATGGCAATATCACAGCGTAGAAGCATACCCAACACATTATGATATAGAAAATAGGAATTAAATGGCTACAAAAGCGCTAAATATTAGATAGAGGATGGAAAAAATGAGTCCTTTATCTCGTAACGATCGGTTACATTGCACTACTGAAACACCGAGTGCATTACCTGAAAAAAATACATATTTCATGAAAAAAATATAAGGTATATGAATTTGATGGACCTCGTTGAGCTCATCAGTTTTTACAAATGTTTTACCTGCACCACGCTTATCACCTCCTTGCACCATCATCACTTGTAGAGTGTTTTAATTGAAAGAAAAATTTCGTAAGACTTGCCATGTAACTGAAAAATATTTTCTTGGAAAAGGAAAACAAACATTCTACTGGGGTTCAAGGATCAAACGAATCCCAAAGTTTTAAAGATGTAGGTTATGTATAATTAAGTTCCTAATTTAGTGACCTTATTTTTTGTGACTGAAACCAAAAGGGAAGGCAAACAAATTTCTCCATATTGCACGCGTGCTCCTCTGCTATGCTTTGCAAATTATTGCCATTGTAGCGGTAGGTAATTTACTCGCAGTTACCTCTGTACGTAATTTAAATTTTAAAAAATTAACTTACCATTACAAAACAGCCAGAATGGGGTCGTTCACTAGGCTCCGATTTCACTTTAATATTAGGAAATAATGAGGACACATCATCAAGAAAACTACGAGAATACACATGATATCTGATATCATTAAATAAAATACAATCCGAACAAAAAGTAAACTGTGTTTTCGAGAGCATTTCCTGCCAAACGACGATGATACTAAATGGAAAACCCAAATGCCGGCGGTACTTGAGCGGAAAGGACGTCGTAAAAGACAATGATACGTAAGCACGCAATACATATGGTGCTCAAAGCTTTGCCTGACATACTTAAGCGTGGCTTCGGGATTGATGAAGCGCACGGCAATAAAATCGACCACAAGGTGCTTTTCTTTGATTTCTTTTGTTTTTTTATTTTGTGCGAAAAATCCACAGTGAAAAAATCATTCGCCTTGACCGGGATTCGAACCCGGATCCCTCGATTTCCGGCCGAGTGCTTTAGCCAGTTAAGCTACCGAGGCGTCATTCTTCCCTGTGGAAATTTGTGGACTATACCGGACAAGGTGGTATGGACTGCTGAGCATATTATGCGACGAGCAGTCCAAATCGTGCGCACGGCGCCACAGCCGGAGAGTAAAGTCCGAACTTTGAACACATATAGGTGTTCTCTCTTTGACGAATTTAAGTATACCGGGACTAGCCACGGTGATAACTTTTACGGGAGTCACCCGCAATGCACAATTGTGCGAAAAAATTACTCTCCGGCTGTGGCGCCGTGCGCACGATTTGGACTGCTCGTCGCATAATATGCTCAGCAGTCCATACCACCTTGTCCGGTATAGTCCACAAATTTCCACAGGGAAGAATGACGCCTCGGTAGCTCGGACGGAGTGGACGTGTTTCGGAGCTATCTGTGAGTCAGCGACCGAGGTTTTTTTTCCCGGCGATCGAGCCCTTGATCGCCGGGAACGTGGTTTTTGCGTTCCCGGTGGAGTGCTTTGCCTTTCGGTTGAAGGCAAAAGCTTTGTTTTTTGTGGGTTCGCACCCCTGTACCAGGGGTGTGCGGACAGTGTTTCGTGTCGGTGTACGCAGAGCGAGCCGTCACAATGCCAGTTGAGAAGAAGAACACTCTCCGTGTCAACATAGAGAGTGTGAGTGAGGCGCCATCAGTCCTTGAGGTCCACCAACTGCTCGGTGGAGACCTCGGGCTGAAGACAGAGGAAATATACGGAATCAGGCTGGGTCCGGCAAGGAAGTCGATCTTCGTTAAAGTGAAGCAAGAGACTACCTTCGAAAGGATTATGGTGAAAGCGGGTGAAAAATTCCAGTTCCCGACCAAGGGCCCCCAAAGGTTCTCTTGGTGGTGCGAGTCTATTTCCGAGAGATATACATACGTTAAAGTGTGTCAACTACCCTTCGAGGTGTCACGTGAGCAAGTGGAAGCTGCATTGTCCAAATATGGAAAAATATTCGCGTATGTGGAAAATAGGTGGGCCGGCGATGGGTTACACCAGGGCACTTTGACGGGCACTAGGACCGTTAAGATGTCCCTCACTGAAAATATACCAAGTGTCATTAGTATTGAAGGTGAACGCGCTGTCATTCATTACGACGGGCAAAAGTTAACGTGCTCAAGATGCGGGAGTGAAGATCATTTGAGGCTACAGTGCCCCAAAACGAAGGCGGGACCGTCATACGCTAATGCACTTAAAAATTCTGGGGGTGGGGGAGAAGATGAGAACGACGAGGAGATGATGGACATCCCAGTAGAAGAGGGGGTAGTACAAGTGACGGAGGAGACGCCCAAATCGGTTGAAAGTGGGGGCAATGTTTCGCAAAATAACGGCGAAAGTGCTGTGAGTGCAACAGAGGGGGTGGAAGTGAAGAAAAAGGAGAAAAAGAGAAATAGGCAACGTAAGAAAAATATATCCAACGGCATAAACAACGACAGCAATGTGCTTGTTTCCTCAACCGAGACGGACACGGAAGAAGCAGTAGTGTTGGAGAGAAATGTTGTAGTGAAGGGGGGAAAACCCGATAGTAAAATTGTGGAAATCATAAGTGAAGGGGAGGGAGGAAATGTTCTAATGAATGCCTCAGGCACTGTGGTTTCGACCGAAATCATGGATTTGAGGGAGGGAGGTGGTGATGACAATATGAAAGTGCTGGAAGAAGAAAAAACGTCCTCGGCCGTTGGGGGGGTGGGAGGGGAGGGAGTGTTTTCTTCCTTTCTTACACAACCAGGTCCAAGCAGGCTGTGGTCGCAGCGAGACGACGAGGAGATGGGCTCTAGTGATAACGCGGCCCTCACCCCCTCAGAGGATGACGAAACGAATAGAACTGCAGCCGCAGTCGCGAAAAAACTATTTGGGAAGGACCTCACACAGAAAAAGAAAAAGAAGTGGAATGACAGGCTTAGAAAACGAGGCATCAGAATCCAGGGTGGTGAGCACAAAAAGGAATAAAAAAATCGTCCAATTAAAAAAAAATAAAAAATTATGGATAATAATTCCTCCAAAGTCTTTGTAAATCTAACGTTAATTAATTTAAATAGCTCTTGCTTTGCTTTGATTATAACTATGCATGTAAATTGTCAAATAACCCATGCTTTGATAATCAGAGTTGTTTTATATGAACCATGCCGAGGGCCAGACTTTACTTTCATTCCTTACTTTATAAATTTGAACATTTTTTCTCTTGAATATTTTTCTTTAAATACCGAAGCTGTCATGCAAACGGTTTCTATTTGTTTCCCCAACATTAGAAAGAACTTTTTTCAAATAAAACAATGAGTACCTCTCCAAGTAAACGAGAGATAACGGTGGCGTCACTGAATGTGGCCAGTATTACGAATAACTTAAAAATCAATGTTATTAAGAATTTTATGTACAATGATCTAAAAGCAGACGTCATCTTCATCCAAGAATACAAAGAATCGACTGCTTGGCAGAGCAAACATTACTGTATATTTGGCAATACTGATGGCTCCTCTCTAGGTACAGCAATTTTAACTAAAAAGTCTTTAGAGGTAACGAATGTGCGTCGTCATGCCTCCGGGAGGATAACTGCACTGCAAATCGGGGACACGCACTTTATTAACGTATATGCCCCTGCAGGAGGTGGGATGTGGAAGGACATGCGAGAGTTCCTGGCAAGCGAAATTCTGCCTTACGCATGCCTTTTCAAGGACAAGGCTATAATGGGGGGAGATTTCAACGCTATATATAGGAGGGAGGACAGCTCGGCAAACAATACGCAAATACGATACCCAATAAACAAGACATTTAAAATTCTAGTCAGCAATATGGACGCAATAGACACCGGTAAAAATACAGCTCAAAACAGATTACAATTTACCAGAATAGGTACACACTCGAAAACCAGAATCGACTACATATTTATATCAAAGAAACTAAAAAATGATTTAATTCAATATAGTACGACCCCTATTGCCATTTCAGATCACCACGCAATTCACATTAAAATTAAACTGGACCTTGTTACACAGAGGACATACAATAAGAAGGAACAAATTTGGCGCGTAAATACCAACTTACTAAAAGATGTAACATTCTGTAAAAAGGTTGAATATGAAATATTAAGGCTCTCAAACCACGCTCTTAGCGAAAAAGACATTTTAACCTGGTGGGAACAGATATTTAAAGCAGGTATTATAAAAAAACTTAAAAAACTAACTAGTGATTATTATAGAGAGAAAAATGAAGGAATAGCATTTTATAGAGAGGTGCTTCAACAGCTGATAGATTCAAATTGCAGGACACCCAGTGTAAATTTCGAAATTAAAGAACTAAAAAAAGAAATTTACAGACGGGAGGTGGAAAAGCTTGCCCCGAGGGAATGGGAGAGAGGGTACAATACGAGTGAATCAGAAGCTCTGACTTTGGAACAAATACGGATATTAATCAAAAATGCGAGTGGAGGTGAAGTGGGAGGGCTAGTTGACTCCGAAAAGCGGCTCGAGGAGGCGACGAGCTTTTACAGTCGACTTTATAATCAGTACGGGGTATGGGAAGACGGAGATGGGCCGCCTATCCCCCCCCTCCCCAAGCTCAACCCCGAAAACACGAAGAGCTTCGAGGCAACGATCACAGTAAACGAAATAGACGATGTGAAGCTAAAGCTGAAAAAGGGAAAGGCTCCAGGGGAGGACGGTCTGCCTAATGAGTTCTATCTCACATTTTGGGAACAAATGAAACCTATTCTATGTGCAGTCTTTAACGCCATCTTAAAAAATGGGGAAATGTGTGAGCGGATGAAAAATGCATTAATCACACTGGTTCCCAAAAAGAGAAACGCGAAGCACCTTACTGAATTTCGGCCAATCTCTCTGTTAAATACAGACTATAAGATATTAGCCCATATTGTCGTCCAAAAAATGACCATGATAATGAATGGCGCAGGCCTAGAGAATCAGTTTGGAGTGGGAGAAGGGAAATCCTCAATTGACGCTTGTATTTTAATCCGGGACATTGTTCTAAGTAGCATGCCAGAAGAGGAAAACTCACTATATATTTTAACTATTGACCTAGAAAAGGCTTTTGACAACATCAGAACAGAATGGATTTTTAAGATTATGAGAGAAAAAAATTTTCCAGAAGGAATTATAAGCATGATTAAAACGCTTTATCATGAGATTACATCTCAAATTAAAATAGGGAACAAATTATCCGATCATTTTATGATTAAAAACTCAGTCCGGCAGGGGTGTCCGTTGTCTATGTTGCTGTTTTCTTTGGCAATGGAGCCACTTATAATAGACTTGAAACACAGCATCGGAATCAGGAGGTGTGGAAAAAGTTACGCATCCTGTATATATGCCGATGATATCACTGTCTTTGTAAAAAATAATTTAGAACTAGACAGAATAAGTGGAATAATGGGAAAATACACCTCAATAGGCATGAGAATTAACATGTCCAAATCCGCTCTCATCCATGTTAAAGGGATAGAGTTTTCTGATACAAAAGGTTGGAACAAAGTCGATGGCCAAAATATATTAGGGCTATGGTGGGAGAAAGACCTTGCCGCCACCATTAATAAAAATTGGGACATGGCAACCGCAAAAATTCGGAAAACCATATTTGGCTATGCGGAATACAACACGCAGATTACATCAAAAATAAAACTACTCAACGAAGTTCTATTCCCAAACCTATGGTATGTGGCTCACGTCTGGCCAATGCCTGAAAGAGTAAACGCTAGCGTTATAAAGATGACGAACAAATTTATTTGGAGCGGCTTCCTTCAAAAAGTTGCAAGGAAAAGGCTATACGCGCCCCCAAAACTGGGTGGTCTAAACCTAATCAACACAGCAATAAAGGCACGGATAATAGCTATTAAAAATATCGCTAAGATCTTACACGCAGATGATAACGAAAGAAAACGTTTATTGGTTAACTCCATGGAAAAAACAAGGGGGCTGAGGTACTTTAAGAAAATCGTGCACGAAGCAAATAATTTCGGGAACAAATATGCATTTAACAATACTCTGCAGTCCACTAAACAAATATACGAGCGCGTGCTAAAGGAGGAGCTGGAAGCGACTCCTTACACAAGGTCAAGCAGAACCTGGGAAAATTACTCCAGGCTGGGAAGTGGTGCGAGGGAGGCGGGCATAATGTTCAGCATATGTTCGGACTGCCTGGTGACTAATGCCATGAGAAAGAGACTAGGTCTACGAGCAGAGGACGAGTGTCCGGATTGTGGGAGGCATGACGACATACCGCACACTGTTCTTGGTTGTCAAGAAAAGCACGATGTATTTTGGCAAACGTTGAAAAACATATATAAAGAATTCGATGCTTTCGGCACGGGAAGAATTAACGATGAGGATCTATTAAAATTGAATTTCCAACTCTTCCCATGCACGAAGAAAAAGATTTTAACTGAACTTGTGGCTGCTTATGTTTTTAGCAAACACTATAGAGGAGACATCAGGTATAGTTTAATTGAAAAAGTGAGATTTCTAAACAAAACTGTAAATATTACAAAGGAACAGAAGGAGTGGTTGCAAAATGTTTTTTAATTAAAAAAAAAAGTAAGTGATCTCTGCTTTGGCTCATTTCTCTCTTTCTTTTTCTTATTATATAGTGCTGCCTATGTATATCTTCACTCTCTTTTTTATATAAATATTTATAAAAATGCATGTATAAAGGTGTGCCATATAACTATTCTAAATATTTGTATAACTGTAAGTGATTTTAAAGCATATTTAAAAAATATGTAAATATGTAAATTTTTATATATTGTACTGTGCCAAAGTAAGCAATAAATGCTTTTTAAACGTAGCTTAACTGGCTAAAGCACTCGGCCGGAAATCGAGGGATCCGGGTTCCAATCCCGGTCAAGGCGAATGATTTTTTCACTGTGGATTTTTCGCACAATTGTGCATTGCGGGTGACTCCCGTAAAAGTTATCACCGTGGCTAGTCCCGGTATACTTAAATTTTTTTATTTTTTTGCCATTATTTAGCATTCTCGCATACGTAAAAAGCCAAATAAAAGCATGAACATTATTTCTTTGAGGATTTTTAAAAAGGTTTCTGCTTCGTTTCTACGTCGATGAGACGAGTACTACTTTGCGCCAGGCCACCCAGCCGATGAAAATTCAGGCTGAATAGCGGGCGAAAAAGCAGTCCTGTCGACGCGAAGGGGAAAAAATAAATGAATACCTTTTGCCGATCGAAAATCGATGAACGTCGTCTTTCGTTTGAAAAAAATCGGGGCAGTCTTATTTCCATGCGCTTCCTTTTATACCAGTCTGAAGATATACGACGTGCAATAAATAGGTTAACACAGTTACTCTTTTCCCTTGAGAAATGCAGCCGCCTCAGCCCATTTCTTGAATCAACCCTCAATTAGGTAGATGCATCTTGGAAAGAAAAAATATTGAGCTGTAAACGAATATCGGAAACTGAAGAAAATATGGGTCAAGATTACTTTCGATTTCCAAAAACCAATAAATTTTACACTATGCCTTCTTTTTAGTACAATTAGTAGGTTAAACCAATGAGGTACATTTTTTTAGCATTTTATCTTTGATAATGAACAAAAAAAACTCGTTCATACACACAAAAGTATCGAATGCAAGCATTAAAATTGAAATAAAAAGCTAATAAGTATAAACGGTGGACACATTGGGTAAATATTTCAAATGCGCATCAATTTTATAACATGCCTTCGTCTGGGTATATTTGGTAGGTGAAACGAAGAAACTAACCACTCTTTTAGAAATTTCTTAATGATACTGGTTACATTGAACAATAAAAACACGTTCGTGCACATGAAAGTATCGAATACAAGCCTTAAAATTGAAATAGAAAGCTAAAAATTATGACTGATGGACATATTTGATAAAATGCGACAAGATAGCACAATAAAAAAAGGAATTAAAAATATTCGGAATTGCGTTTACCTTTTAATGTAGCGGATCCTGGCTGAATGACGCTCGTAATCCGTTAGTTTAATCCTTAGAATTCCTGTAAATAAATATAACAATAAGATAAATAGAAATAAAACGATAGGATTACATGCTTAACCGACTAATAGCCATCAAAAACGAACTATTTAAACAGAGGTATTTAAAAAGTTATAAAATCATTCAACAACTCTCTATTCTATGCAAGATTGCTGACAATGGTGAAAGGAAAACGGAGAAAAAGAGAACAAAAGAGAGACGTAACTTTTAACCAATTAGAGCACGTTATAAAATAATAATTCTTATCCAATTAAAAGTACAATAAATCAGTAAATTTGTATTGCATCTCATATAAGCATATATGTGTCATGAAAATGAAAATAATATATTTGATGGTCTAAATTATACAATGTTCTAGATTAAATAAAAACGTTTCGCCAATTTTCATGAAAGTATGATTTAAAAAAATTCATTTAATGATAAAAATTTTCTTTAAATGTTATCATAGTATTGCGTGGTATCATTTCACACAATATTTGAGAATTAATTGAAAGGCGAATCTTTAGAAAATCCTTGCTTCAATCCTATAGACCGTTGGTGTGGTCACTTCTAGGATATTACACTAATTTCAGGCTCAGCATATAAAATAAAACCTCTATATAAAAAAACAAGGGAAACCTTTTAATATTAATTTATCTTATAAAGAAAAATGATCTAGATAGCAAAGGACTGTTATCGCAGCTCACTAATTGATAATTTTCATTTGTAATAGCCGTATAATCAATTATGTAAGAGCATCTGTCTCAACTTCGTGGAATTCCATCAAGACTTTGGGAGAACTGATGACTTTGTAATTCCATACAATGTTCATCCACCCAAAATCAATGCTGAAAAGCGGTTATGTACTAGTTGGGAAACTACTGCCGATATCGATGAAAGAATGAACATTGTATTTTCGGAAAATTTTTATGTACATAATGACTTAATTTCTATGAAAAAATGTATAGAAATTTTTGGTCCTAAGAAATGAAGGCATAATTTTAAAAGTTGTGTTTGAATTGAGAAAAATAATGGTAACGCGTGCCCGAATAATAATTTTATAAATTCGTAGACTATTTCAAAACGGCTTCATTTGCTATACATTAACTCACTCCGAATCAAGAAACCCATTAGTGTTCACCACGCATACGTTCGATTACAACAAATTTAAACTGCCCTTAGATCACTAAATTATATTCAATCATTTCTTTTGTTATTGCTTCCTGTTGCTTCCTGTTGCTTCAAGCATAGTTTATTGCTAATAACTTCAGGCTTTACTTTGTGAAACCTCTCCCTACTGGAAGTAAGGAAAAAGTTTTATTTCCTTACTTCCAATAGTTTATTGCACTTCTGATTGTGCCATGATAGTGCTGGTAATGAAATGTTTGACATCATACATCATGTCACTACGGAAGAAATTGTTTTTCTCCACTTCATCACCATGTAAAACCTAGAGGTGCCTGCCTTAAACATCTTTATGTACTGTAATAAACATAACAAGCAACAATGACTTTTAATTCTCTCCAAAGGTAGCACTATGCTGGTTTTTGCTAATAAAGATTATACTCTACCTTCAGCAAAACCACTGGCTCAGTAAGAAATTAAGATGATTTGAAGTAATTTACAATATGTACAAAATATGAATGAATTTTAACATTTTTTTAAAAATTACAGAAAAGCATTTATTGGGATGATCTTACTCTAGCATCACGCACTCCGAATCAAGAGACCCATAAGTCGTCACCACGCATGCGCTGAATAAAAAATAATTGAAACCGCCATTAGATCACCTCCGAACAGAGAAGAAAAATCGACCACCAACCATTTCAATAGAGGTGAAGTAAGGTTGTTAAAATTACTTAGTTATCTTAAGACCTCCCATTATATTTCAATAGAGTGGCGTTTGGTTTGAGAAAAATAATGGTAACACGTGCCAGAATAATGGTTTCGTATTCGTAGACTTTTTCACAACGGCTTCATTTACTCAAGAATCACGCACTCCGAATCAAGGGACATATCAAATCCTATAAATTTTCACCACGGATAAAAAAATTGAAGCTACCACTATATAACCTTCTGTGCAGCGAAGAAAATCGACCACCAAACCATATCAACTGAGGCCGCCTGGTAAAATTACTAAGGTATCTTAAGACTTCATTCCCTAGACTCACTCACGTTGGCCCCACGAGCTCTAGCGCGCACTCTCATCTATTTTCTGCACTTAATGTCCACTCCATCCATCTCACAAAGTCCCCCGGGGCGAGTCTGCAGAAATGACCAGAAGACGGGAATGAGGAAGAATTGAACTCATACGTTTCCGAGCGCCTCTCCTCGCAAAGTGCACGCGGAGCTATGAGACAATTTTTCGATCGTGAAAAACCTAGAAGACGTGAAGCCAATATCCTTGTTTTAATTTTTTTATGAGATAAATTAATATTAAAAGGCTTTCTTTCGTTGTCAAGTGGGAGGTATTTTATTTTATACGTAGAGGCTGAAATCAACGAAATATCCTAGTAGTAACCACAACAACCGGCTATTGGAATTGAAGCAAGATATGTCCAAAGCTTCACAATTTTATTGATTATTAATATTGTGTAAATAATATAAAGAAATAAGACTCCAAGTAGACGAAAAAAGACATCGATGTATGGATATATAATGTATGGGGGAACGAGAAATGTAGAGATATTTGACTATTCTCGAGATTTTTATTATTTTATTTAATTTTTTTTTATTTTACTCTCAAACCACCGGATACAGCTCTTATTGGCCATTTTAGACCGGGGTATTCAACAAATTTAACAAGTACACGCACACGAACAACCATGCCCGGTATCGGAGAATTCTACCCAGGCGGAACTCGAACCCGCGACCTCTTGTTTGGCAGGCAAAGACGTTTCCCCGCCGCCACCGAGGCCACCGAGGCCGCCGCGCCGTTTAAAAAATTATTTATCCTCTAACTCGTTCCGTTCACCCATTTACATCTACCGTAGCCATATGGGTACATCCCACCATTCTGACGATATGAGGCAAACTTACGGTTCTCTAACTAAAGTTACTCTACACTACCGAGCGCCTCTCCTCAGAGATGACACGGCAAAGTGCACGCGGCGCAATGAGACAATTTTGCGACAGTGAAACGCCAAGGAGACGCGCATGAGACCAACAAATACGTCGGGGTGTATATGTATAGCATGAGGGAGAACGAGAATTGTCGAGATATTTTACTATTTTTTCTCTATGGTGCCGAAACATGGACACTGAGGGAAGAAGATGAGAGAAGATTGGAGGCATTCGAGATGTGGGTATGGAGAAGAATGGAGAGGGTAAAATGGACGGAGAGGAAAAGGAACGACGAAGTGCTGGATAGTGGGTGAGGAGAGGCAGCTTTTGGATGAGATACGGAGGAGACAGAAGGTATGGATGGAGGGAATACTCAGCGGGGAGGGGATGTTGAAAAAGGTGTTAGAGGGTAGAATGTTAGGGAAACGAGGGAGGGGAAGGAAAAGAGTAGGATTTTTGGATAGATTGAAGGGGAGTAGGCCTTATAGTGAATTGAAGAAGGCGGTAATGGAAGGAAAGGAAGGCTCCCAGATCACTTCTTTAGTACTCCATGCAAACCTACCTTAATCGGTAGAATACTTTAATAATAATACTTATTTACTTACAACTGTACCACCGAAAACAGCGCCTTTGACCTTTTACATCGGGGTTATTAACTTTTGCATTAAACCTACGCGAACATCCATGCCTTGGATAGGGGAGTACTCATGTCGGAATCGAACCCACTACCGCTTTCCTAGCAGGTAAGTACCTTACCCCACCAATTCCAACAAGACTTCCAGTAATATTTTAACTCATTTCGTTAACTGCGGTGCATGCCTTTTCCAGCAGAGTAGTAAATGTACCGTGTGGAATCTTTCCTAAATTAAATCATAAAAATTCTGAGTGAAAACAATGAATGAAAATCAAAGCCTGCTGATTTACTCCGGCCTTTTGTCTGCAATGATGGAGACGATAAAAGATTCTACATGTACCACGAATGAGGGACGAGAATTGTTGAGGTATTTTACCATTCTCAAGATTATAAATATAATTTATCCTTTATATAATTTCGTCAACCTATTTCCGCCCACCGAAGCCACATGCTACCATTCTGACCATATGAGGCTCTTGAAGAAAACCCGCACTCCTTTTTGCCGACGCAAATATGTAATTGAAGCATACAATAACTTAATCATAAATTAGTTTATTTTTGAAGCCATTGACTAAAATAGACAAGTGCAAAAACGGAAATTTAATATAGACGCCTCCTGCCAGTAAATTACATGCAAGTATCATAACAGTAAACATAATATGGTATGGTGTATTTTAACTTCCAAAAAATATACTTATCCTAAGTATTCATCCTTTCTATCAAAGTCATTCTTAAGAATTGTACAATATTAGATTCTGACCTCGTTACCACCCGATGTACGTGTGATGGTTAGGGGTCATTCGGAAGAAATAAATTAATTTATCACCAAAATATTTATCACCGTACCAAGGTATCTTTTTAATCGCAAGCAAAAAGTTTTCTTGGCGTAAATGAATTAAATGCGGGGAAAGTGTTTTGCCTACAGCGTAGACGAAGTGCACAGTGGAATTTGTTTTAAATTATATTGCGTGAATTTTAAATGAAAATTATGATTAAAAATCAAAATCCGCTAATGTATTCTGGCCTTCCACCTAAAATCGTTAAGACGAGGAAAAAGTCTTCGTTTTTTGGTTGAAAATTACACTCAAAAGACCACTGGAAAAATTATGGGAAGCTGTACATGCGAGCAGAAGGATCGTATAAAAGAAGATAAGAATCAGCGACCATGTCGGCCTCAGAATCCAATTTTGGTGCATAAGGATTACTAATTTGCAGAACAATGTAAATGCAAATGCAATTTCGCGGCTTAAAAAGAGATGAATCATTCTTTGACGGAAAATTGGTATGACATGAGTAAACAGTCCCCGTACAGAAATGAATGACTTACAAATGATAACAATATCTCGCTTAGATATTCACTTGTAATTACCAATGTAAATTAAATCATAAATAATCAATCTGAATTATTTCATAACACGAATTGGTTGACACGAGGCAGAATTAGAAATAATATATCATTAATCATGAACATGATGGAATTGTAACCTCATAACAAAAACGAGTGTATTGAGTTCTCTCACCTCATCTTATACATGGTTAAAGAAATACTAATGGGTTCTATAACTTGAAATTTATGTTCCATCACGTATTCGAATGGTTACCAAACATGCATTCTGACTAATAATCTGACCTCAAAGCATAAAATTGAATAAATTTCAAACCATATAATGTCATAGTGGGATAGGCAATTGCGGAGTCTACATGGAACATCAAACAAAAACTGAATAGTGTTTAAAATATAAACATTGCCAATATGCTAGGGGAATAAATTACGACCTTGATGAACTTCCGTCGCTTGTTGATTTGAGTTCGTTTCACCGATTGCAGGAGAATCAAGGCTGTTTAGAGGCTAATAAAAGTATCTCAAATTATCCTCTAAATTTACACTTTTTAGGGTTTAAGGGTATGGTTATTGTACGAGATGTTTAAGAAGTTTATCTACAAGAATAAGGTAAGATTTGATTCCAAACATTTTAGGAGAAATTTTCAATGCTTTTCCATCAGATTTACAATTTAAGAGCAATGACTCTCATCTTCTTGGGTTCCTTGGACAATGAAAAACGTGATTGGTGTTTTTTGGCTGAAATAACCTCACATCGAGCTCGAGAAACAGGATTAAAAGCCCAGATGAGTCTCGTGCTACGTAATCCCCTCAAATGTTGCCACGGTGCCACCGTATAAAACATAAATACTAACACTGCCACTATGATATACCTCCTTCCACTTCCTATCACATCCTTTTCAGTGCCTGATATTTCTCTTCGCATTGCCCATCAATACCTTGATCAAATCAAAAGACCTCCCAGCTACACGATAATTTTTCTCCGTATATACTTTCCGAACCATTCAAAACGAATGTTATCTCATTTATTGCACTTCTCAGTATATTCACCCACATGTTTACACCAGTAAGGCAACTCAAATCTGCTTACGAGAACCCTCGACACTCCTGAAGTTTATACTTCAGAAATTATAAACTCGACCATGCAGGGAAAATAGAAAACTAATCTAATTACTCCCATAAGCTATGGAACGCTCTTTTGGTGAAATAAAATCGAGATAAATCAAGTCCGCAAGATGGAAGGTGACTGAATGCGAGGAAAAATGCACGAAGAATTTCCACGTTCACGTGCATAAATATTTTCCACCTCCTCCTCCTCCGCAACGGTGCTCGTTTTAAAGCTACGGGATGAAAAAAAGAACAAATGAACGGAGCACGCGAATATATTTCAACCGTGAATCACGATGGAGGAGTGAGGGAGAGGAAATAGAGCAAAATAAAACGAGGAAAAACAGAGGAAGATCGATAAATATATATATAAAGCCCCCCTCTACCCCACCTGCTCTCCATCCCCCCTTCCTAAGCTCTGACTCAATTTTTTCCCGGCACTTTTGTTCGTAACTCCGAGGATGGTGGTAGTGCCACCAAAAATTTAGCCGTGAGGGTCCTTCGTGTCTTTCCATTTGCTCCATAATCTGCCTTGTCCAACCTGGGTTATGTTTGTGTTAAATACCTCATCAAGGAATATCATGAAGTATTTACATATAATCTTGAAGAAAACGTTTTGATAGCGATTACACTTAGACAAATAACTAGATGATTAAAAAAATTATATAGAGTCCATTCTCTCTCATTGAGAATAGTGGGTCAACCCAATGAAACCGCTAAGAAATGCCGGCCTCGGTAGCGGAGGGTTAAATCCTCGCCTGCCAAACGTGGGACGTGGGTTTGAATCCCACCTGGGTAGGTGGTCCCTATCCGGGTCATTAATATTTGAATTGTTTATTGTAAATCCTCCGTTGTAAAGGCCTTAAGGTGCTGTTCACGGGGAAGTTGATTGTAAATAAATATTTTGTGAATGTTCCTTTTCCTGTGTCTCTATATTTAATCATCTCGTTATTTATTTATTTATCTAAGAAGTATATATAAATATATATACATACACACAGACACGATGGTAGCAGCAGCACGCGATGCCGGCAAACAACACCTCTCTTTCTGGGTGGTATAAAATAACAAGCAGCAGCAGTGGCAAGCGAGTGGCAGTGGGGCGGGAATGAAAAGGCTCTTTTATTTTTCTCGTTTTTTGATTGTGATGAACGGGGGGCTGAAAAGAGGGAACTTTTGTGCTTTCCGAAGGAAGGAAACTCGTGGAACGGCATAAAGTATGGGGATCGGATGGAATAAGGGGAGCGGAGGAGTGAGATGCCTTCGTGGGCACAAAGGTGGAGAAGCCGAAGGCGCGTGAGTTACGGAGCGGGCGTCGCCCCCTGGTGCATGTATATTCATGGTGGAAAGCGAGGCGACAGCGAAACGGTAAGAAGCAGACGGTGCGGCGTCCTACCCTCCTACGTCCTGCGGGTTCATTCCCGTCCACTCACTCAGATACCTCAATTCCGAACCATAGGAGAATAAGAAAAAGTGTATGACTTTTCTCGGGTCTCGGAAAAACTAAGGCAACCGACGTTTAGGGTTCCATCTAGTTGCCCATTTTCAAGGCTATTTTAATTCTAACTGTGGGAATATATATATATATTATATCATAGCATGAATGGACATTCCTCGGGTTTCCGAGTGTGAAAATCTAAGGCAACTGACGTTTCTGGTTCCATCTCGTAACCCTCAGGGGTATTCAATTCGGTTTGTATGAATATATATATGTAATAAATATACGATGGAATAAATGGACTTTTCCCGGGTTTCCGCGCGGGTAGGAAAATCTAAGGTAGCCGTTGCAAAGTGGGCTAGAACCGAAAAAGCTGGCCAAAACCTCAAAAACGATTTTTTTGAGCAAGGAAGTTGAAACTTCGCATACATATTTTCAACTAAAGTGTGCATAACTTTCCAGATTATTCCTATCCTGACCTTTCACGTTAACAATATATGTGAGGTCAAAGTTGAACAAATTTAGCGAAAACGACCACCCTCGATTTTTTCTGAAAATTGCCAAATTTATCCTCGTGCAGTGGTTTCATGAATAGTTTTATCACCAAAAGTGTTGTACCATTTTAATTGACACTTTTGCTTCTTCCATTTGAAGGGGTTTCAAAGATTTTGTTTCATCATTAACCATAGATATATATCATCATTAACCATATAACAAAATGGTGGAGCCTGTTTTCAGCCCATTTTTTTACATAAACGCAGAGAAAAAGTAGGCATTATCATCGACTTACACGAGGTAACTTATATCATGTCGTTCTTTGAAGCTTCTACATTGTGATTCTAAAGTCAAACCTTGCACCAACTTGCAACCCCGAATTTTAAATCGTTTTTTCGAGAGTGCGGACGACTACGGTTCTGGCCGGCGGCGGCGGAGAGTACGGCAACGCGACAAGCGTGTGGGTGCAATATGGTCTCATTCACTTTCATATCTGGATAATAGATGTAATAGTGACAGAAAATATTCACCAGAAAGAAAAATTAATAAATCTTACTACGAATGACTCTTAGTAATATGCAAGAGGTGCACTGAAAGGCTTCTTTCTTTGAGTGTATGTCTGTGTAATCAACTCTGTTTAGAAAAAAAGTACTTGTACCCTTTAGCTTCTCACCGCCATATACACATTCCCACAAATTGAATTAGAATAGGCTTGATAATGGGTAACTAGACGGAACCCAAAACGTCGGCTGTTTTAGATTTCCTTACCCGCAAGGAAACCCGAGAAAATTTTATTCATTCCGTTCTCCGGGAAAGTTTCATATCATGCAAGAATTTAATGTTGTGGCATAAAACTGATACTATGAATCTTTCTCGGGCGTCCGACCGGGTAAGGACCTCCATTTCTGCCGGCGTTTCGATGGAATGCTTTTCCATCGCCCTTAGGATTGGTTGATCTCAAGTATTCAAGTGACGGTATCATAGTATATAAAACCAAAACAGTGCAAATTCCCGTCACCAGATCACTCGGTATTAAACAAAAAATTTGAGGAGAACGGGATAAAATATTTTACTATTGTACGTGCTGCATGTGTTGCTTAGGTTTGTAATTTGAACACATTTATATTCATGCGTATTACAATGGTCCACTTTATATATTAAACGCATAGAATTACACTTATGCATCGAGGACAACGGTATGAAAATTAATGGCTATAGTTCAATTTCAGAATGGTGTCGCTTACACCGGAGAAAGAAACATGTGAATGCCTAGAGTGCAAATTTCATTTGACGGCTAAGCACATGGTCACTTATTATATTAAGTCCAGGTGCTAAAAATAGGCGTATTTATTGAAATGAGTTGATAGGAATCTAAAGTGAAGACTTAAAATATATTAACGGTGTATTCACCGCCCTCCAAGTAGTAGGCTTGTTTTCTAAAATGTAAAGAATAATCTCATCAATGCAAATGTTACCAACAGTCATTTCCGCGTTACTAAAATATTTATTTTGGAATAAATAAATAATTGTGGAAACAAGGGACTATATAACGTAAGAAGTCATTGCAGATATCAAAGAACATCAACTACTTCGATTTTAAGCCTCCATTGGTCGCGTGGCGTCTACCAAACACGAAGCCATTTTCTTTTCTTTACCCACATCGTGTTTTCAAAGTTAAGAAACTGCCCATCCTTGTACCTTATTATTTTATGCTTCTGAATTAGTGACCAATATGATTTAATGTTTTGTTGCATTTCTGGAATTAATACGAATATTTTTTGCTTTTGGCGTCTGATAGACGCCGCGCGACAACTAGAGGTACAATGCCTTACATGCTAATTCTTTCGCGATAATCATTGCAAAGTTCTTAAATGCGTTTAATAATTTAAACGAACATTATTAACATCTATTTAAAATTTTCAATTTGGAGTACGCGACTTTATTATTATTATTATAAAATGTTGCTGAAAGTAGGCAATTGCCTGATGGCAGCATTAGATTCACATACATGAATTACAAATATACCAATCTAATAACACAGTAAGAAACAGAAAAGACACTTATTGTAAAAAATAATATATCAATTCTTATCATACAAATAACAAACGAACTACGACCCCAATAAACCATTTCCAAACATTCCATAAAATCATTATGCTAAATTTTAAACTTTAAAAAAACTTTATGCTACACATTTATGATTTTAATCAATATATCACATGAATGAAACTATTATTGCTGAAAAAAATGAGTATTTAGTATTTTATTAATATGTATATATCCAACATTATTATGCATGTATTTGATGCCCATGCATGAAATCAAATATTATATGAATGATTTTTTTGTGGTTAAAACAGCTATTTCTACTGGCATGTATTTTTTTAAACCATTACTAAATGGCGTCTGTGAGACGCCGAGTGACAAATTGCGTTCCTGAATAAGACGCGACTGACGGCGGGTTCAGTAAACAAGTGGAGTTAAAAGTTTCACTCGATGCGCTAATGCAGATGAGGAGTGAAACCAGTCAACTCTCGGCTCTGGTTAAAATCACGAGTCACACAAGTCCCGCCACCTCTCTCCCACCTATCGGCAATCAATGAATGGCACACTACCGTCACCGCCTGCTTCAACCCTCCCCACCCCCAGTCCAAGGCCCCCACCACTCCTCCCTCCGCCCACAATGTGCTTCAAACAACCCTCAGCCGTACACTCTCCACGCTCGCCTCCTGTAACAAGACTTAATCAGCGCGCCATGCCCTTCTCTTCCGCACTGAGCACACTGCGACGCCAAGTGTCATCTCCTGGGTTGACCTCGATTATTGGTTTTCTCGCGTGCGTCGCGAGTTACAGTTCCTCTTGTTACTACACCCCACGTGCGCGCGTTTGTGTGTGGGAGTGTTCTCGCGAGTGCAGCACGGCAAATCCATCGGCGATACGTGCGTGTTATGGGTGGATATCTTTGTCAGTCTCCACCTCGTCCCGGTTTGTTTTCGTACCGGGAGTGCCCCGCGGTGGTGGCTAAGGGCGTCAACGCGTAGCATGCGGTGGCTGCGGTGAATGGACAGAAAGGGCTCCGGGGGTTACAATCGTGCTGGTTTTCACGGGATCGGGGCATAGGTGATTAAATCTGTGAAGTATCCCCTCCTGAATTTCACTCACCTCTCTCTGCCATCGCCTCTCTCTTCTTTCCGGGTCATACAGTACCAGTGGCACTTCCCTATCTTAGTATCCACGTGGCAAGGTTAAGGGCTCCATCCATTTTTCCCTTTGCCAGCAGTTTTTCCGCAAAGCAAGGCTAAAAAGAATGGTAGATGAATTTTGCAACAAAAAGGCCTCCCTCTGGAATGAAACTGTTGTATCACGTCTTTTTTTTTTGTGACTTATTGTAGTGATGAAGTGAAATTTTCGTTATTGCAGTGATGAAATGTAATTCTTTCCCGGTGAATTATTCGCGTGAAGTCATCTCAGGTCTCATTGTCGTGACTTGAAGGTGCATTCTTTGATACTTCCATTATCATCCTGAAATTTTGAGAGGCAAGCGAGTAGACCTCGGTAAAAAGTTACCTGTTTCTTTAATATAAAAAGTTGCATCTAAGAAAATTCCGAGGCAATGTTTTCAAATTTTAGATTCTTTCAAATTTTGAGCACGTTCTACATCATAACACTGAAAATTTCAGTTTTACAGGGTGAGGTTTAAGAAGGAAACCTGAAATCAAAATAAGACCCGTCGATCAAGACGCATGTGCTCCCTTGAGGTCAAGATTGAATTAGTGACATAAACCGTCATCTGCCTTGAACTTATTCTTGCTGGCTATATCGATAGAGAGAGGGATGAAATAAATTACCCCGGTGAATGCAAATAAAGTGAAAATTTTAGAAGCGATCATTAAATATGATGTAATTCTATCCCGGTGAATTATTTGCGAGAAGTTTTATCAGGATATCTACTGGTTTAAATAATTGCATATTACCAGTAGGTATGTATTAAGAATACTTTTAGTACCAGAATCATTTTAGACCTGGATAGACCGACAATCCCAACATGACAGCTGAGCTATCATCACTAATAATAAGATAAAATGAAATAGCGCCTAATCAATCAAGCGCCACTTCTGGGGTCGGCTTGATAAGGAGGCTATAGCGATCCGGCATAGTATGAATAATTTTATTATTAACAATAAAATTATATTTTCTCCGAGATAAGTACGCAACCACCATCCGTCAGGGAGCAACCAAAATCTCGGCAGGCCTCTACGGGGAGTAACTATACAGCCAAGTGCAGGGAATAAATGCGCAAAGGAAAGTGAATGTAAGCCAGCGACCTGAGCATCAACCAGCCCTGAGGACGATGAAAAAGTATTTCATCGAATCGTCGGCAGAAATGGAGTTCTTAACCCGGTGGAAACTCGAGAGAAATTCACACTCAAATACTAGAAGACTGCATAGAGGAGACACAATTGCATCCATACAATGCTGATTTCGGTTACCACTTCGTTCCTATTATAATCGGTTTCCAAAAATGTCCGCAGCGGGGTGATGAGTGCCATGTAATCCTATTTTTTTCCAATACTTTGCAGTATAGTGTTTGAAACTGCGACGATTAGCGCTGAAAAGTTATGAACTTGATAGATCACATGCGATATCATAGATCGCAGAGCAGATAGATCACATCATCATATGCATAAATCTCGATTAATTTCCCAAATTATACCATTTTTTCCCCGTGAAACTCGGATCAGCTTGTCCTTTTCTGACGCGAGTGGCGACTTTTGTAAGCCCATTTAAATGCGCAGTGGATGAATACACATTTGCAGGTCGACTTGAGGATCCTCTTTTGTAATATTCGTGGCCAAATGTAATTTAAATTGAGACAGAGGGTTTAAACGCTGCAATGCGTGGGATCCCATTTTAAAGAGAATAAGACATGATTATACTCCTGATTTTTATCCTTATTCGAATGATCCTTAGGGGTAACCTTATTGTTTTGACTGTTTAAAGTTTCATCACAACGGATTTTCAGTCACTCTGATGACGATAGACAAGTCAAGCCCTGACACGTTCGTGATATACAACGATTGAAATCGGTGGAAATCTCGATAAGACTTTTTACGAAATATCATTCAAATGCCAATTAAAAGAGGGAATACAACGTCCGACATCATTTTATCGTTTGTCATTTACAGCAGTCATGAGGGAGGGCGGTGTTTGTTAATCTGCCAGAAGCCAGAGTTCTGCAATCCATCAAATATTTTACCCATAAATTTCACAACTATTATTTCTACTAGCATATAAACCGAACGAATCAGTCCTCTAAATCGCTTTGAAAGATAAAATAGCTTTAAATTTGCATTAGTACAAGTATATGTTGCCTCCTTAATTCTACGAATTTCAATCAGCAAAAATCATCATCAATTAATCATGATATTTTTCTGCTTCAGAGTAACTTTTTCCTTTGCTTATTTACAAATTAAGTAACGGAGTGTCTCAAATTTTTTATACAAGAGATTTACAACTGAATTTAAAGAGAGAGATACATCTGCATTTATCTGCACAAAGGTAAGCAAAGGTGTTCCAATCGCTTTATTATTTGAAAAAAATATCGAGCATAGTTATATATTAGGTGGTATAAATACTAAAATGCACGGTGTTTCAAACATAATATCACAACTTAGGAGCAGGAGAACTAAGCTCTATCTGTTATTGAATCAAGGAGGCTATAAATTTCTAAAACTTGAAAGTTTCTAAAACTATAAGGTTACATTTAGTTGCTCATTTTTTCGCTTCATGCGCTGTTGACGTCAGTCTGTGACAATACACTTCGTCACTGGCCTCAACGAAACCCTGACCTCATCTCTTGTGATTTTTTCCTTTAGTTAAGGATATAGTATTTCGACCACCTCTACCAGCAAGTATTGATTGCCTGAAACAGGAAATAACGGCAGCTATCCATTTTTTACACCCTAAATGCCACAGAGTGAGTGTATTAGGTTCAAGTACCTATCAGGTTGGTATCGTTCGAGTGTCTGGACGGGGTCACATTGTATATTTATAAACTTGTTTTCAAGTTAAAAAAATACTCTTAGTTCTTTTTTAAATACTCTTTATAATAATGTTTAACACAAGTTTCTATTGTTTTCTTTTATTAAAACAGCTTTATTATTTTTTATTAAAAACAGATTTTTAAAGCTTTGGTATTATTTCTGAATCACCTTTACTTTAATACTCCGATAATCATTTTGAAACACTTAGTTTATTCCGTCTCATTCCACTGGAATTCGCTCCACATTTATTCGCAATTCGTTTATCACATTTCGCTGCATGTATGAGTGGTATCGCAATGCGACATCTCCAGTGCATTGCATTAAGATCCAAAAGTATGCTATCGCCATCTCCCGTCCCTTCACTAGTGACCGCACTCATGCTACGGTGGCTTTGGTGGCAGTTATCTCGTCACTGCTCTCGTGGAAAAGGCCCTTAAAAGGTCCGGCCTGGCCGCTTTTATCTCCAGCATCACTTCATGTAAAGCGCTCTCCAAGCTCGAGAGGTTGGATTGTGAATTTCCCTCTGACTTTCCGTTGTTTCCGCCGCTGCGAATGTTATTCTTTGGCCAAATTCCGGTGGCGCTGAGTCCTCTGTTAGTGTTAGTATCCTAATCAGCCTCCAGTATCTCTTGACATTATTTCTGGTGCTGGTGTATCGATTTGCCCATAATATGACTTGCATTGTCTTCGATGAGTCGTGTGTCATTGATTTAGTGACTATGGAGAGAATTGTAGAGAAGTAGTGTTTTATTTAGCTTTAGAGTGTATTCATTGCTTTGATCACGACAACCTTGAGCAGTTGCTTATTAAATATGCATGATCACTAAATGACGAATTAGGGGACATTAAATTAAGGCTGTAGGATAATTAGTGCGATGAAATGGCATTGATTTGGCTTGACTCTGCTAATTATTGTAATACCATCTTTGCGGATAAAAAAATTTGCATTATTTTCACCTGGTATGGTGGATAACAATGTCTGTCCCCAAATTTTCTCCACCACGACTCTCCGTACAACGCAAAAAACCTCGATTGTCATGGATTATTATTGCATTGCTAACATTTCAAGTGGACAACCAGCCTCTTCGCTCTAAGGCTCGGGACGAAAACAAGAAAGTTGTCACAAAATTTTCATAAGTTGGTGACGTCATTACAGATCTGGTTCATTAACTCGTCTAGAAAGAACCTTTGACTGTGGGAATGAACCACCCAAAAGAGTGTAAATAACAACGAAGCACGCGAGGAACATGCAAAAGGCCGTAAAATCGTTGAGAAGCAAATGACATCTTATGACGTCATCAACTTATCTATGGAAGGGTAAGGGCAGCTGATTTACATCGCAAATAGCCCAAGAGCTAGATTAATAATAATAAAAAAACAGAAAACTACGGGTCAATGTATTTCACAGATATTGTCACAATCGACGATAATAGAAAAATGGCGACCGATCCCATGTTTCCCGGTCACTATTTCATCGATTTCTTCTCTCATGAAATCGGGGTGACGTTTCACTCGAATCTCTTCTTCCTGTTTATTGTTGACTTCTCTCAGCCGGCCTGGAGGACAGTGTCACCTTCCAGTGTCACTTGATTTCTTTGTCTTTGAACTGAATTTCATTGTGCCCGCATCCTTCTATTTTTTATTTTTAGCCAGCCCGAACAATTGCCGTCTCGGCAACGGCACGTTTTTATTCCGCCGCTCCTCCCTCAACGCCCTCTCTCGTGTACACGCCTTTTCTTTTTGGCTTATCCTGTATAATTTGTCGCCCCCTTCATCTTCTTCATTTCGGTCCGTCGGGTCCCGTGTTATTGTCTCCGTTTGTATGTTTCATTGCGGAAGGGAAAAATGTCCTCTCGACTTACTCCCTTCGCAGCTCTTGCTTCCTTCGACCAATAGCCACGCCCCCCTTCCGCTGTTGAGAACAAAAACATTCTCTTCCACTCTCGACCTCGCTTTTCAAATCTCCCCAAGGCGCCCTCTTCTCTCTCTCTTTCTCTAGCTAACTCTGTCTCTCCAGGAAAATGAAGAATGGTGTTGTTTTCAACCGTGTTTCTTTCATTCTTTCCTCCTGACGAAAAAAATAATAATTGCTTATTTAAGAGGCGAGCGCTTGCTTAAGTTATTTTGTTCCAAGAGAGCGTGGTACTTTGTAATTTTCTCTCAGATTCATCTTTTTGGATGGTGCGTATTCATGGTCCAAATCCCGTAGCGTGCACACACAAATTATCCTTAGGGATTAGACCTGAATTTCGTTTTAATATCCGAGGGGAATTGTTTCATCAAACTTATTTCGGGAGAATGAGAAAGGGAAACAAGGGCTGGGATTATTACTTTTTTTGTCAGATTCTTTGGAGAAAATGGAAATGAGGTGAGAAGTGAGGTCTTCTTCGCTTCAGCATCTTTCGGCGTTGAGAGTCGAGTGAGTTCTTCGTTACGGTCTCGATGATTGCCTCTTGAATTAATTGACCCGCCTCGATTCTCGGTGTCCTTGGTGTTTTCGTTTGTAGTCTGTGCTTTAAAGGAGCACTTCTATCCTCGCTTTTCAGAAAGGAGATGTCGCAAAGACCCTTGATACTGTGATAACAAATCCGCCTCCGTAATCTCTCAGCATTAGGAAGGATTCTCACATTTAAGGGCACGTAATATTTTTCGGCAGGTTAGGGGGACATTTTTCCACTTTTTTTTATATTTAAGAAAATTAAAACCTTATCTCAAATTGGAAATTTCATCGAGGTTAGCATCAGTTATTAGCATGGGCTTATTATTATTATATACCGTCTCATATTTTGCTCAACAAGACCATTATTACATCCTTAACGAATTATAGCCTACAAGAGTAGCTACTTCTTGTTTCTTCAAAATTTCCATTTCTATCAAAGCGTCTAAATTTGTTCAACTCTGACCTCATATATATTGTTAAAGTGAAGGCACAGCATAGAAAAAAATTAGACAAGTAATTTTAAAAATTGCAAAATTGGAAAATTTAAAAATTTATTTGAGAGTATTTATGCGAAAATTCAATTTTCTAGTTCAAAAAATCATTTTTGATATTTTGGCCAGCCTTTTTTCGATTTCAGTCCACTGTGACACGTGTAGATAATACAATTTCTCATCATTTTCATGACTGATTGAATACATGTGATCAGTATGTAAAATAAAAATGGAAATTTATCCCATTTCCTTTTATGAAACTTGGTGTAAATACATGATATCTGCATTGAGTTGGAAGTCTAGCCAGTACGAAAAGTATTTTGGGTTGCGCTAATCCAAAAACCGGCATCAACTTCTGGGACTTTGAACCCGGGACCCTCAACCCGACGCATGATCCGTTTAACCAAAACGCCACTTTCCGCAACGATATGCTTTCAAAGGTCTCTATTATGATTATATTTTGAGCTGAATGAAACTCATGTTTTCTGTGTCACGTTATGATATCTCTTTAATCAGTTACAAACTGCGACAGTTTGACAGTGCTGCACAGCTGAGGAGACAAAATCAGGGAGGAAGGGATGATTGCAGGAAATTGTGTACAATACATATTAAAGGAGTCCACGCATTGCACCAAATGGGAAACGAATACAATCATGAGTAATGATCTCCATTATCGAGAAGCACAGCCCGCGGTCAATAGCAGGCACTCAACCTCTGTGTACACACACGCTCTAATTGCAAGACTCATCAAAAGCCATGGAAGCTTCAGCTACGGGGGTAACATTATGCTCCAATATGTTTACTTTGCGATTTGAGCACTGGCGACGGGCGAGTTACCTCTTTGACATTGAATTGATATTGACACTAAAATTGAATTTGTGCCGTTCACTTTTCATTATATTGCACTTGAGCAAGCAATCGTATCAATATTTCACTGATTATTTTAATTTCCAGTGTTAATTTACAAACATAAAGGAAGAGCCAACACTTTATTTCTCAAATTAATGTTAAAGATATAATTTGATGAAATTTTTCTAACACGGCAATGGATAAAACTTCAACTGTGGAAACTCTGTAAGTGATTCTACTCTCCTAGAATGACTAAATGCTACGTGAAAACATCTTCTAAAGCAGTCAATAATAGTGAAAATATTTAACCAATATATCTATAAACAGGGAACCCATCCTTTACTTTTACAGTATATTTGATTGATGCGATGTATACAAAAATTAAGATTTAGCTGTACTATATATAACAAAAATGAGAAATAATAGCCTGCCGTAACGAACGAAAGCTTGTCTTCAGCGCACAAAAACCAACAAATACCACTCAGTAAATAAAGACAGTGAATAACATGCATTTCAATACATGATGAAATAGATCGAGGAATTTTATTCTTGAATTATTTCCTCGTTTCAAATTCCCGTGGTGTTAGTTACTACGTTTTTCTCCAGCTTGTGAATACTGCCAACACAAAGTAGCGGGTGCCACCTATTACGTAGAGGATCCTAAAATTTGTAAATGGCATTGCAGGAAAAGCCACGCAAAAAAGTCTATGGGAGTGGGAAAAAATGTTGCTTTGCTCATGCTTTGAAATTACTTTTTTATTCAATGAGATTTTTTCATTGTAGCTCCACTTTATGCAATTTTTTAGAAATTTCTATTTATTTAGTAAATTCAGCTCGCAACATAATAGAATGCCTGACTGGCTATGGCATTATTTCATTAGATTAAAGTAAGTAATTACAATGTGTTTTCCCCATGATATGCGTGTTTTCCTAAATATTTATTAGTTCCAGGGAATGAAGTTGAAAAAAACACAAATTTTAGAATACTCGTAGAATTTCATTTAAAGCTTGCAAAATGGCAAATAAATAGTTGATTTAAGTGTTGAACTTTCCGAAACTAAATAATTATTTCAAAACATAGTTAATTTATTTTGATACTAAGCATTTTGCAAATTATCAATTGGCGATATTAGTATATCGTTAAAGATATATTCTCCTGTGCAAGTAAACCCGAGGGAATTCGCTGTTTTCCCCTCATATAATAGGAGTATATAATTAGGCAATATATTTAGTACCTACATTATTTCCATAAACTAGACAACTTATGTTTAAGACACCTCAAACCTTTCTGGTGATTATTATTATATTATTTCTTGTGACTTGTCTATTCTTTCACGTTTTAGTGCAACTGCCGCGTGTTGGGGGACGAAAAGTTTTTGGAGATTAAAATGGATGGAATGATTTAAAAATGCAAAAATAAAAGGAGGAAACTTTGATAATTGAAAAAAAGGAATGAAGGTAGGCCTATTATGAAAAAAAGAATATTGTTGGGGAAAAGCGGTAGCCAGAGAGGATGATTGATATTTCAGCTATTCCTTTGATAACATGGGGTTAATAACAAATGAAATTACGTATAAATTAATAAGCTAAAATTCACTACGACCTAAATACTTTTGAAAAACATAAATATATTTCCACCAAAAAAAACGAACAAATGAAATTACTGTAGAATGGAGGAAGAAAAGAATAAATCGATCAATGTCTACAAGTCATTTAAATTTAAATTGTATTCCTGAGAGAATTAGTTTAAAGGGTTTCTTAAATCTATTCCTGAAAATATATTTAATTTAGCTGGTTATAATTAATGATATAAGATTTATAAAGTCTATTTCTGAAAATATAAATTTAGCTAGTTATATTTGATGATATATGATTTCTTAAGCCTATACCTGAAGTTGCACATTTTATTTAGTCAGCAGTTTAGCTATTATAAATATTATAAGAACACGATAAATGTATTACAATTTCGTTAAGAGCATGCCAATGCCAAGGCCAAGTTTCTCTCCAACTTTCCTTATGCACCTTCCATCATGGTGCAAATCATCCATCTATCATGGTGCTCAGCTGTCGGTCGCCTCCTCCAAATAACATACCATAATTTATTACAATGGTAGGCTTTAAGACCTAACGATTGATCTCACTACTTCATATAACATAAGTACCCGTGGTTGCGCGGGTGATCATAATGTCCTAGAGAGGAACATGAAAAACAGCAACACCTAAATATTAAACCATTCCCGTTTCCCTCAAAGGATACACATGAAGCCGTAGTGACGGAGAAGCTTTTCAAAGTTTGATATCCATCCCTTGTGGTGTGGGAACCAATCCATCCTCTTGAGCGGAACGAGGAAGTTAGAGTCCAAGTGAAGTTCAGTGAGTGCCTAGTTTGCCGATCACACATCGTTTCCTTCCGTTGCTAACCGCCCTTCCGCTTTGTTACTTTTAACGGAGAGGAAATCATAATGTATCCAACGCTACCTTTCCCACTTATTATCTGCGGAGGTATCTCTTACGGCGATTTGAAATGTAATGGCTGCATTAACGGTGAGCTGAATCCGAAACACTATTGAGTGTATCAGCAGATAGCATCATGAAGATACATTGGTGTCGAGTTCAGAAACTTTCAATTTATACAATTCTAAGAAGCCCAGCCTTTCACCAAATGCCCTAAATATATATTATGGTTTCGTAAGTGAAATAGTAAAGAAAATCTTCTTGGAATTGAATGAACTATAAATGAAAAGAAATTGCTAATGGAAATTATTCTTCGAACAAATGGCTCGAAATAAAATAAAATATATCTGATTACGTTTTAACGTGAATCAATATTTACGAATAATTAGTGGGACATCAATTCTACAGTTTGTTCCTCACTCTACGGATAGATTCTTAACATAGCTATTATGAAGAAAAAATATTTAGACATGACGTGGGAGACTGGTAGAAAATATGATAGTCATTACAAAATATCAGGTAAACATAATAGCTTCCGTCAATTAGTGTACTTTCACCATTAATGACAACAGAGATTTTATGATTTATGAAATAGATGTGTTAATTTCACTCTTTGGGGTTTAGGGTTAGGTACTCTGAGCCACATCGCACATCGAGGATTTACTTCTGGGGAAACCGAAGGATCCACCTAGGATTTGAACTTGAGAAACCTCAATTACCAGTCAAGCCTACTAGGCTGCCACGCTCTACGAATAAAGAAATCACTTAAGTTTAAAAAGGCGAGTGTTCTAAAAAACAATTCGTTGGACTGATAAAACTTTCGCTTCACTTTGTAAGTGCGGCAAGAGTCAATTATTGTCAATGTTTTTTCGCTCAAATAATGATTATTTTTTTGTATGTTTCAATTTAATTAGAAAACTTTGGCGGTGATATGCTTGCAAGGCATGGAATTCACTGCCTGATCCTTTATGTGTCGAAAAACTGGCAGTGCTCATCGAAATCAATATTAAGATAAATACATCGGGAATAAAATCATTTAGCCTGAGGCAGGGGGCAAGCTGAATTTAGCTTGTGTGAAACACTGTTAGAGTTAATATTGAAATAAAAATTTGCAATTTTCCATGAATCGTTGAAACTTTTAATTTATTATATATATTAATGTGGAATTAATTAATATAATTAATTTCATATTTATAAATACAATACAAATTATTCCAGGAATGAAATTTTAATAACCATGGACATTTTTAAAACAAATATAAATTTCAGCATGAAAAAAGTAAACTTCATCACGCTTGGAGCTTCGGATTTTGTTTCAGTTAATTTTAATTTCTGTCTGAATTATTTCTTACGTTTCACCCATTTCTGAGCTTAACTTTTAAAACTTTGATTCTTACCACAAAAACTACGTAGTGCATATCGAAACAAACAAGAGCATTGGTAAGGTATTGGGGCATTCAAATTCTTAGAAAAAATATTTCTAGTGCACGAATGAACATGTGTATTAAAGAAGAAGATTTTTCCTCTTGCTTTCGTCCCACAAGTAAATGACTGCGTGCAACGCCTAAATAGGGACATCTCCAGACGCCTGGTGAGTCCAGTGCCGGTCACCGCTTTTTGCCCTATGGTAAACTACTGGGGAAGTGCGCTTAGGGAGATTGTAAGATTTCCGCTGCTTTGCAATGCTGCAGGCCGGAGCAAGAAGTGCACTCCACGGGACGCCGAAGCTTATCTCGAGGACCGACGTGCTCGCAATGCACGGGACTCCGTATAGAGGCGCGGTAAAAATGCAAGGTCCAGTATTCAGACTAGGGAAAAATGTCTTGAAAGAAAAAAAGACGCTGATTTTGAGAGCACAGCTAGGCAAACAGTTCTCACCAAGGGAATTGCTACACTGAGAGGCCAGCTTTTGTACCCCCGATGGGCTGAGAAAACACGCTTTTACAAAACATCAAGTTTAAAAAAATCGAGTATCATCACTACTTTTACAGCAACACGCAACCTCCTTCGTCAATATCAACTGGTAAAAGTATGCCTTCCGATCAATTAAACACTCTTTCAATTGGAGCCCAAAAACATTTTTCTTTCGAAAAGAAATATTTTTCAGAATAAAACAATATAATATAATAATTTAATAGAACCACGACGAGAGATGCAACATGTCAATACTGATTGATAATTGAGAAAAGAAGATCAACAAAGATGTGCCATTGCAGCACTAAGCCATTGCAAGTTGTGTGGGAAAAGCATCCACCATTAATGCACGTGTGACAGAGAGAGCCAGTAGGACAGGGATCCATGGTCTGGAATGGGGGAGTGTTGGCCTAAATTAGAAATATAGATTCAATTTTGGTAAAATTTTCAAGTTAGGGATATTTTTTTCAAACTTTATATCTGGAGTCAAATTTTAATTTTTAGTCGAAAAAAATGGTTGACGCATATTCTTCACGGGTACTCGTTCTGTTAAAAATTTTTTTTGGCAATATCGGCAATTTTTTGGTACAATTATGAGCAAAATTTTCGGTCGCTTTCTCGAGGGAATCTGGTGAGCGACCAATATCAGTCGGGAAACGTTGGGGCCACCCAAAAGTTGACGCGGCGACATAGCCCAAAAGTTTTTATTTAACACGGTTGACACAACGTTAAATATCTCGAAAGTCGTAAACAAGAAAATTAACGTCTTATTCACGAAGGTGATGGTTTCTCCATTCAGCTTGGGCGTAATATCTTATACCTAATATTGCCTATAGAAATGATAAAATAAAAAAGACCCGAATTTCTATATTTTTCCTGCGTTCCGACGCTCACTTCTCGAGCTCTCCAACTCAAAAAATCACCCTTAAATTAACCATTTCGCCAATAAGTTGATGACGTCACACTCACCTACAGAGCGGGTCACCGCTTCATAGCCACTTCTCCTTTTATAGCATATAGCATTAAACTCGTGTAGTTCCATGTAGTTTAAACTCATGTGAGGGATTCCTTTCCAAAATGAGTGGTTATTAGTGCACGAGTCAAGTAACCGTAATACGTTATGATGATACTCACTTATGAATAGTTCGCACGCCAACAATCGCCTATTTTTATAACTATGAAACAGTTGGTGAATGAAGAAGCTTCTATTTTTGCGGAGAAAGTTACATTTACCTTCCGTTGACAAAGTATAACGATGCGCTGTGATTTCGTGTTTTTGGAGGCTATTTACAAGTTCTATCGTGAAGTGCGACAAAGACACGCAATTCGCGAGACGCCTAAAAACGTGAGCAAGATATCGACATGGACAACACAAGAGATGAGGAGAGAATAAATACACGACTTTCTGGGCATGAAACGCGTGGAGCTCAGTCCGCCAAAGAGAGAAGGCCCGTATAGCGAAGGCGCATAAAGGGTAAAGCAATCGTCCAAAGGCAAGGACGTAGAAGGGGTCAGGGATTTCCCGGTTAAAATCCCTTTTACGCTCCCGGGACACCCTGCCTAATCTCCACGGGAACGCAGCCACGGCGCACGAGGGTCAACTTGGTTAATAAAAATAAATAAACAAGTCCTACTGCCCGGCCATTCCTCTTATCGCCTCCCCTTCCCCTTTGCACCACTTTCATTCCAATTTCTCTCGAGGCACGTAGCCCGATACCAGCACCTCCAAGCGGGAAAAACGGGCTCCAACTCCTTCATATCGGCGCGAAACTACCCCTCTTATTCCACCCTCCGCTTCCTCCATCGCTAACTCCTTCTTTTCTCTCTCCAGTCCACTCCGAGAGAATTTTTTAATTAAATCTTAGAGAAAAATACGCGAAAATAGTTGCGAAACTTTTTACCTACCCTCTTTCCTCCCTCCCTTTACCCCCCGTAAAGTCTCCCCTTGTTGAAGCTAATGAATACCAAATGGAATCACATTCCACGGTTCTCTTTCATTCTTCTCAGTTTCCTTTCTTTCCCATCGAGATGAAGAAACGAACAACGACCTGGCCTATCCCAAAGGAGAGAAACTCCCCTCTCCAAAGTACAGGGTAAGCGGAGGGAAGGTGGGGAGAATTCTTTCACTGCTACCAAAGGAACAAGGGAATTTCAAATTCCCTGACTTATTATTGTTTTCCAGATGTGTTGCAATGTGTTTATTCAACAGTTTACAATAGCACAATGAGTCAAACATAAGCACATAGACATAAGCAAGTTCTAATAACCGACTATCCCTGTTATCGCCTTTCTTTATTTTGCACCACTTCCATTCCACTCATAAACAGTGGAGGCCAACTTTCACCTATTTTTATCACTATGAAACGATGGCTAAATAATGAAGCTTATGTCTTTTCCAAGAAACTTATATTACCTTCCGTTGATGAATTCTCCGATTTGTTTTCCAGGTAGATTGTAATGTGTTTTTTCTACATTCTTAAACAGTATAGTAAGGAAAACATATCAGTTATATCTCAATGAACTTTGTTTATAGCTAAATCCCACAGAAATGAATATTATTCACTCCTTAAGCCTGAGACGCAATGCATCGGGGGTAGAATAATGAGCTTAGCACTATCGTAAGGTTCTCTTTCATTCTTCTCAGTTACCTTTCTTTCCAATCGAGATGAAGAAACGATAAACGACCAGGTCTATCCTGAAGGACATAGACCCCTCACTCCAAAGTACTGGGGAAGCTGAGGGGAGGTGGGGGAAATTCTTTCACTGCTACCAACGGAATGAGAGAATTTCAAACTCCCTGACTTATAATTGCTTTCCAGGTGAGCTGCAATGAGTTTTTTTCTGCAGTATTGTAAGGCAAATGCATCATTAATTTGAGACTTGACTCACAGATGGCGGCGCTGACGTAATTCTCCAATATGGGACGCATCAAGAATAGTGTTGTGAAGATAACATTCGCATAATGAGTTGAATCGTCGATCCACTGTGAAAAGTGAAGTATAAAATATCAAGGAAGAATAATTTAAGTATAACGTGGCTTGTCCCGGTATACTTAAATTAGTAAAGAGCGAAAGCTACTACGTGGTCTAAGTTTGGGCTTTGCTCTTCGGCCGTAGCGCTGTGCGCACGATTTGGACTGCCTGTGGCGTCTAATTCTCAGCAGTCTATACCACCTAGTCCGGTATTGTCCTCGAATTTCTACAGGGAAGAATGACGCCTCCGTAGTTTAACTGGCTAAAACACTTGACCGGAAAACGGGGGATCGCCGTCAAGGTGAATGAATTTTTCTCCGTGATTATTTTTCGTTAAGGAAGATTTTTCTTGATTTTGAGAAGGTATTTTGATACCTAGGAGGAACGATAAATAGTGATAAATATTAAATAAGTAATAAATTTTAGAGGAAATATCCGCTAATAGCTCACCGAGATAAGTCAAAAGGCTCATTATCACCATTATTGCGTGAGTCTGATTAAATGAACGCTATTCTCAGCAGCGCAGAAAAGAAAAAGCCTGATACGTTGGTTACCTTAAACCTACAAGCCACCGTCACAGTAAATGATGAAATGCAGCAATGAATGGAAACTTCTTCGACCTTCTAGGATTAGGCTACGAAGCCCGTTCCGACTCCACATTACCTTATTATTTTTCTTGGTCTTCCAACAGTTCTCTTTCCTATTGGTTGATTTTCCATTGCTTGTTTTGGAATTCTTTCATTTGTCATTCGAAGTGTATGCTCTTTCTATCTGTGTTTGTATTCTTAACATTTGTCAGCAACTGCCTGGACACCCATTTCATCTCCTATTTAAATATTTATTTATTCATCTTGTGCAGGCTTTCATTGATATATTCCATTTCCAACGATGCTATCTGCCTAAATTCATTATTTTTTGGTACCCAAAATTCTGATCCGTAGAGTACAGTAGGGACTGCCATCACTATATAAAATTTATTTGCATTTCTTTTCTCGTTTTATTTTTTAGATTTCTTCTAATTGTGCTACATAATCTCTGGAACGTATTAACTTTATTTTTAACATCTCTTTCCTCGTCATTTGTTATATCGCATCCTAAGTATTGGAAATGTGGCACTTGCTCCATGACATGATCCTCAATTACAATTTTTGTTCGTATCGGGTTGCTTCCTAAAAAATTCCATATTTTTTGCGTCTTTTTTTTTGGATTTTGAAATTCTCTGATGTATAAATTACTCTATTGGTGCACTCTGTGTAATGCCATCTGTACTTTGTCCTCTTTAGCTTGTATTATAAACTGGAAACAGCCTCGTATTTAAGTACCGAAATGGTCCCAGTTCTATGCCTGGTGCTACATTAAGCTAAAAGATATAATAAATAAATATGAATGTATAAACTATAGAAGAATATTTATTATGACGTAATGATAGCTAAATATCAAGAAAAAACAAGAGAAATCAGAAAATACCCACCAACGCTAATGATTTTTCAACATGGTTTCTTAAGGTAAATGCGAGGTAGGTATCCAAGGAGCTCCAGTTCCGAATTTGGTCTCCCTTGCCTGTATTCTCGAATGTACTTGATGTACTTCTCACTGTACTTGATGTGTTGCCTTATCCCACAGGGAAGAATACTCAATACTCCTTACGCCTGAGATTCAATACACCAGTAGCAGAATTAGCTGAGCAATTTCATAAGATAACCACTTTTAGAACAGCAGTGTTAACTTTAATTATCATTGGGAAGTTGAAAGTTAATTCTCCTACCCCTGAGATCAAGGTACTCTGCTTAATAATGAACCTATGCCTACAGCGAAAATGTGCTCTTAATAACACACGCCACCTTCCTTCGCACGCTTGAAACATTTCCTTATGCCTTTGCTCACTTCAGTAAGTTTGGATGAAATTGAAGGGAGGATCACTTCGCAGAACATCTATTTTTATCTCGAAGTAACTTAGATCATGCGCTTATATAGCATAATCTCTAGTTTAGTACCATTACTTACTTCACGAGCGCCTACTTAATCACTAAATTACAATATTTTCCGTTACAGCTGACTTAATTGTAATATTTTGAAACATTACATAATAAATTCGTTTATGACCCCCACAAATAATGGGCAATTGAAAAAGACATTTAGCGTACTCCTACAAACTGATATTCTCCAATTTGTAGCGATAGGCCATTGCACTCTTTTAGTTATTCGCGCATTTGAAGTATAAGCTAAGTTGGATTTCGAGGCCTAGAAAGAATGATAGTTCAAAGTTCGGAAAAAATCAGTCATAAAATACCGAGGAAATATTCGGATGGGATATACCTACAGACTTGTCGCAATGTTCCCAAACCCAGCACCATTGCCATAAGTGAGAACGCAATTTCCAATTCCTCAGGAGAGGAGGAGCTCTGAGGAGAAGTATTGGAATTAATGCGTAAGATATCATATTCACGAACAATAACAAGGAAGTGCATCTGAAGGAGCCACATCAACCATATCATTCACTGATATAACGGAAGTTTCTATAGAGAAAGATCAAGTAACCCGGGATAAAGTTAACGTGGGATAGAGATGAACTGCAAACAGACTTTCTGCGTTAATTTTAATGCCAAACTATATCCAAGTTTCAAATTGAAATAAAATTACGCTAGACTGCATAAAGTTTGGTGGGAAAGTCGGGACGAGAAAAGCCAGAGAGAAATTTTAAGAGTCCAAGGTAGAAATCACGGATAAAAGGTATACAGAAACTACTTCATGCCTTCGAGAAATCGATAACCATACTTTTTTTTTGGACGTCAGCATACTTCCATTTCAACAAAACCACTCTATAGATAACTCCAAAAGATTCGAGGAGTGACGTGAAGATTCGACTGCAGAAAGCCTGCCGATTTCTCCATTCCAACTGTGCGACTCTAAGAGAAGAAATTTATGCATTTCACCCTCAACGCAAACGCATAACGAATAAGCATTCACCAGACATAAAGCTGCTTCCAGCACGATCTCCAGAAACCACACTTCGTAAAAATATTGATGGGATCGAAAGAAAATAAACCGCCGAGTCATAAAGGCGGAATAAGAGACAGGAATGAAAAAAGAACCTTAAAAAAAAGACTATTCAGGAACTCAACAGAAAAAATTAATATTAGATTCTTTACAATGCAGGTTACTTATATTTTAAGAAAGAGGATTGCCTTTAAATATAAAATATAAGCTATTTTCATGCAGTGAGTGTAACAATTTATATTTTGCCTTTTTACGATCACCCTTTAGGATATAAAATAAACGATTTTCTTCAGATTTAATCTCATATGATCCGCGAAGTCCACTGTACATCTTCTTCTACTTTTGAATAAAAACTTGAAATGTATCGCCTTCTTGGTGG
Organism: Ischnura elegans; assembly: GCF_921293095.1. Classification (NCBI taxonomy): domain Eukaryota; kingdom Metazoa; phylum Arthropoda; class Insecta; order Odonata; family Coenagrionidae; genus Ischnura; species Ischnura elegans. The sequence continues at coordinate 59,996,692 of NC_060252.1, forward strand.
TGATTAGAGTTACGATTCACTGACTCTCTCAGGTAGATATTCTAACCAAGAGATATAATAATGCATTAGAGTATTGGCAACAACGAACCACACAAGTCCAATGTGAGTCAGAGTGGAGGGGTTGAGGCACGGTGACCAGCTCCATAGGACCCAGTGATGTCATCAACTTATTTGCCGAAAGGACTAAGGTCGATGATTTTTCGGCGCGAATTGCTCGACAAGTATTTGACAATGGAGAATAAATGCATTTTAGTTAATAAATATCACAATACATAGGTAATTGATTATTTCCGGATTAACTGCTTGAAACCATTCCATTATGGAAACTGAAAGAATAAATATTGTTAGGTTCACTAATGTATTTGCAAAAGCACGACCCGGGTTTCATAGCATTCATAACGTAGTTATATCGATGTTACACTCCTGACAATGAAACTATGTTATGGAATCCAGGTTTTTGAAATATACCAGTGAACCTGACAAAGAATATCACAATAGACAGTGAAAAATTGATGAAGAAGTCAGTTGGCCACATAAATCTGAAAAATATGGATTCAATAAAAATAGATTTCAACATACACACCCGGCCGTATCATTTAAATATCCACCGAAGAAATCATAAGCGATAAATCACAGGCTAAAGAACCTCCTCAAGTCCGAGTTGAGTTCAGGAACTTAATCTAAACTCTACTAGTTAAATCGTACATTTTCACGTAGCTCAAATGAAAAACTTCAAAGTTTCAGTGGACGTTTATTCTCCTAAGTTCACCTTGACGTGAAGTAATCAGTCTTCCAAACCGCACCGCACGGATAAAATCCCCAGGGTCGCGCGGGATGAGGGAAACGCTACAGAAATGACGAATGTAATACGGTTTGCCGGCAGGAGAACAGAAAAAGCTCCTTGACCAACCGAGAACTCTTTATCGTTCTCAGTTCCTGGCAAATTTTTTTTCTCCCGCGGAAATTGTGATTTTCCACCAACCACCCCTTCTTTTCTCAACCCCTGCGCTCACACAGGGGCGGGGGGAGGCGTGATCTTTTCTGGCTGTTTGGATTAGATCCTGCCGTCCAAACTCTCGCGCCGGCAAACTCGTTTCTTTTCCTTCGGAGCACCTAGCCCGCGGTGTCACACCGTGTTAGACCGAGGTGACCCCCTCCTTAATGAAAAAGAGTGCCTCGGCTTTCCTTTGAGAAATGGAGTTCTCTTCCCAATTCCACCGTCCTCCTCTTCTCCAACTTTACTTACGGGCACAGTGGCGCGGATGTGGTGGTAGAGGTATCACTAGACGACGTTTACTTAGTATTGATTTCAGGTAATGAAGAGGTGCAAGCTTTTAGGTAAGAAACAATTATCTGTTTTCTGCCAAAATATTGACTCATAAAAGATATTCCATCAATTATCATATACATTAGTATTAGAAGTTGCAATTAATCGATGAATTTAGTACAAGCTTTTAAAAACGAGCATAAAAATAAATTGAACGTTACATTATTATTAATAAAAGCAAACATATTTACATAAAAAGCATATGTTAATAAGCCAATCACAAGTGATGAGTGATGAGAAGACTAAGTACAAGTGATTTTTTTCGAAAAGGAGTTAGGTACAGAAATTATGTAAAGGAAACGAACGGGATGAACGAAATTTTTAGGAGTGAATTTTATATTCCACTTGATGTCAGTACAAAACAGAGAATCCCATCTCTTGGCTGACAAGTGTTTTTTTTCATATTTCTTCAATCAACTCCTGTACCTTACACTGCTTAGAAAACATATCGCCTGTACCCCTTGGCTTCTCACCCCTTCACGGGTATGAGGTATTGGAAAAGTTTTCTATGTATTTTTAAATGAAAATGACGTCGATTACATTTACGCTGTCATTTCCATTCTGGTTTTGTTCTTTAAATTTTGGCTAATATAGCTCCCAGTAACTGACCTGTGAAAAAGGCTCTGCTCCCCGTACACAAACAAGCCTTTGCAACAACAAAATAAGTGAGCCTATAATTACATAAAGTAACATTTTATTTTTTGAGACAACTAGGCCAAACTTTCAATAGATCCAATTTTGTACTCTTTTAGTGGTCAACGTACCTTGTAATTCAAACGAAGTACATTAACCACTGAAAAAAATAATTTTGGTTATTTAAATATATTACATAGAGCTAAGCTAGAATTGAAATTAGCTGCTCAATTATATTCTAAAATCGTTACCGGAGACAGCATTTTCAGAAATCATAAATCAGATATTTGATAAGTTTGAAGAAATTGGAGAAAAATCGGGTTACGTTGAAAACACTTCGGCGAAATTGCGTAAGAATACCTTTCCCCTGATTCCGTAAAAAGGTAAAAACGACGCTACGCAGGTAAGATTCACGTGCCATGGCTTCAAGGGAGATATCGGCTCGGCATTAATTAAAAATAAAAGAAACACAAGGAAGGGGAGCGAGGGATCAGGGAAGCAATTTGGTCGGAACGAGAACAAAACGAAACGAAAAACACAGAGACCGTAGAAAATGAAAAACAAAAATGCTCCTATATGGAAAGAGACTTTGGATTAAAATAAAACGTAGCGGAGGCCGAATCCCATCTTCTAGTGTGTGACAGGCGCACCGCAAAAGTATACAATTTTCCGCAACGATTCATCCCCACCAGACTCTTCCATCATCATTGCAAAACCCCATGACAGAAAATGCATTTTCCCCAGCTTGGGTTTAACTGGCATAGATCGCAGATTTGTTCGTGAGGTCGTGATGAATAAACTGAAGATGTATCATCCCGTTAACATCCCTCCACATCTCACTTAAGGATAATTTATTTCAATATTTATTCACACAGATCAGTGCAACTAAAAATACATCAGGTGGTACCATATGGGGCATCAATAGATACCAAGTAAGGTGAAATATAAACAAAACCAAAGATTAACAAAAAGAAAGTATTATTAAAAAAATTGGCTATAAAATTCACCAACATAAAATGGTACTAATGGTCCGAATAAAAGCATTAATATGAATTTGTTGAACTTCTTTTTGAAAGCCTGAATATTAAAAGGGAATGTTTAAAACAACATTCAATGGCAGTCACATTGAGGAATGAGATAATTGTAGTCTTTATTGCTGTGATATCTATTTATTTAAAACATAGGATCATTCTTACCGATGGAAGAATGGCTCTTCTATTTATCTTCGAAGCTGGGATATTGCTGTTTCGTTCTTAATTAATCTATTCATCCCGTAAAGTACCTACACGTATTTTCTGGTGTGGTTCGTTGAAAAAAACAGTTTAGAAATAATGAAGTAGGTACATAAAAGGACCTGAGTGGATCGCCGACCTAAGAATTGTTTTTTTTTGTCTGAAACAAAAGGTACACCAAGGTATTTTCTAAATAAAAGGTGGTTAATGATGAAAGAGCAATGAAAATGCTGCTCACAGGGATGATAAGGAAAACATAAACTATTTTCATTTATGTCATTGAGATTTGTCATTCAAGAAGCAGTTATCAAAGTTTATTAAAAGAACTACATACAAGTAAGTAAATGTAAAAGTAAATATGCCTACCATTATAAAAGTTTCTACCTTCACTTTATTGAAAAGTTTTATTTACCTTTCTTTAGTACATTATCATTTTTATAGTTGCGTATGATTCATCTTTTTTTGCCTTTCTCTAATAAACAAGATAAGTTTTGTTCCGGACTGTTATTTCCTAATGATATTTACCTTATTAAAAAAAACGCTTCAATTTATAAACCGACCCGGATTTTACCGTAGTAATGTGATATTCTGGGTTGATCGTGAATCCAGATGGCGGCACTAATACTTATATGAAATCTTCGACGGTTTATAAATTAGCGTGTGGATTAAAATCAAGATATTTTTCATTAAATATCCAAAACTCCGATAAAACGCAGCCTGAAATAATTACTTACACTAGTATGATTATAATTTTGAAATAGCTGCAGTTAAAAAATATTTATTTGCTTCCATATCACCTAGTACTACAGAAGTCTGGCCATTTTAAAACAAGGTGTTCAACAAATTTAACAATTATCATACACTAACTACCATGGCCTGGATAGGAGCAAAACCTTGACCCTGATACCCTGACAGGATTGGAACCCGCGACCTCTTGCTTTGCATGCAAGGACTTTACACCGCTGACACCGAGGCCGGCAAGGTTCTTTCCCAAATTTAAACCCCACTGCTTTTAAGTTAGCACTGCAAAGGAATATATAATATTTGAATAGACTTGCGAACTATATCGTAGATGGCAGTTGAAGATGACGACAGATCTATTCCACGCAGCAAGTAGTGGCGTCGCGCACTGTGAAAAGAAAGCTCTTCATCTCTAACCAGCCCTTGAGCAGAAATTTATTAACCATGTACAACCTTCGGCGTGTCATCCACCGCAATCCATTCCAATTCAGTCTCCTCGTCATAATCAACCCCAATCAATAACTCTAACGGAGCGTTAACAACCTAGGTCCTCCACCCCTTTAGGTTTTGAACCCCTTTCAACCTCTCCCAGCAAAAAAACTGTCTCCACCTTTTCGTCCACTGCATTTCCTGAAAACTTCGATGAAAAGGGAGTAATGAAATTCGGATTACTACACCTTGATAGTGCTATTAATGGTACACCACGGAAAAGCTTGCTAGAAAAGACTTGAGGAATTCGAAACCTGCTGATGACGACGGTTGATGAAATTCAGGTAGACGGATACGAGGAAAAGCGAGGTTTAATAAAGATTAGGCAAGACAAGAAACAACACAAGAGCCAGACTAGGGAAGGAGCCGCCACACAGTGAGCTGGAATCGAATGAAGGTAGCCAAAACCTCAAAAACGGCTTTTTTAAATATGAGAGTTGAAAATTTTCACAGTTATTTTCAATGCATTAGTGCATATTTTTTGCTTACGGTTTTTCATAGGTTGCTTCTTTCAACAAAATAAATTATGTCAAAGTTGAAAACAATTCGCAACAAAAGGTTCATCAATTCAAGTAATTAATTTATCTATTGGTGGATATCAGAAGATACATTAATCTAACATGGCTAATGAGAACAACTAACAATAACGTATCAATGAGTTAGACATGCACTATGGGAACAGGCTCTATTCTTTCAAGGTTTGTTCTCCAATCTCAAAAACCTATCACCACCTTTGATATACGAACGAGTGCTGGGATGATAAGGACTGATACCGTACTGAAAAGTAACATAGCACTGAAAGTATGAGATTGTGTTAACAGATAGGGGGTTAAAAAAACTACCCTTCTAAAGAGACTAATTTCTCTTAACGAGAAATTTTTGAGGCCTGACCCTTCAACAGCCGGAATTTCAACGCTTATTTGTACGAATAAAAAAGGCAAAATATTCATTTCAGAAGAGGTACGAGCTAGCGACACGGTGACAGGAATTTCGTGATTAAAAAGAAATAATATCGTCGCATGGCGATGAGCATTCCGCCCGGCTGAGCCACGACCCTTTACCCGCGATCCTCTTCCGAGTGTTGGCGCCTCAATGCACTTGCGACAAAAACGCAGAGGCTTAATTTATATTAATTACCTCAGGGGAAACGTTTGCAAGCTGCGTCTTCGCATTGAATCCTGGATGTTTGAAATCGAAAAAATACAGTTCTCTAATTACCGAAATGTTGAGGAGAGGGGAGACGAAATGCGCTAATTGTAGAAAAAAAAATTGACAAAAAGGATAGGAACGAAGGTATAAAAACCCCGCATTGTAAGACATCCTCATTGCTATTTGAAGAAGTGGTAACCTTCCCGAGGCCTTTTTGGAAACATAATTTATATTTAAGGAAAACAACTTCATAACATTCTACATATCATGTCGGAATCAGTGGTAACTATTTGTACATGAAAAACGACGAAATGGGGCTGCAAATTATTTACAAGTAAAATTTTGTTACTCACCAACCAATCAAAGATTACGATTTACGCTAACATTAATGGATGGGAGAGAAAATAGCATTACATTTTGTGAGGAAGCGGAAAAGATTTTCGATTAATTATTCTGGTAGATATTCGTAGTTGTTGGCAGTTTTTTCTCAATATCCTTTCTCAAAAAATTATCAGTCATTATACGATAAAAACTGTGTTCACAGGCAAGCTTAATCCTCAATAATTTCAAAAATGTATAACATACATAGAGCATCAATAGAAATAAATGTTGCTACGTGGATACTTGAATGATTAACTGGAAAGACCACTCCAAAAATGTTTCCAGAAACTTGAACATATTATTATTATATTATACAAGTTACAAATTGGTTATTTGCCAGGTGATAACAATGAATATGTAATATAAATGGAATAAATGCAAATTCATCACCAAAAGGAAACTAAATCGAAAATTTAAGGTAAACAGTGAAATTAGTTGAAATACCAGTTGTAAGTAGCAGTGAATTTCATTGAAAGCATTTCAGACATCACACCTGCCTTAGTCAGCTCAGCCAATAAAGATCTAACGACGCGATGACTTTAAATTTACAGATCTTACAAATAAACTACAATACGGATAGCACAATTACTAAATCAAGTAATGAGACCCTGAATGAATCATCTTTTATTTTACTAAATTGCTTATTGGGGACAGTAGGTCTCTTCAGTCCCATGTTTAGCAACTACCTAACAATGATAACTAATTTCGGAATTCAGATAAGTATACATTAATGCCAGAACTATGCTGCTACCAAGTAGAAAAAGCGTTCTCATGAACGCTAGCATAAGTTTTAACATTTTAACCAAGCGTTTATGCATCTATATAGTCAATTTCACAACAAGCATTACCCATTTAAAAACAAAATGCTTATAAAACGTTTCCTTATGATAAGCCTTTGAATTATGAGTATAAACGTTGTAAATTTACGTTAGCGAAAATGACATCTAGAAACAGTATGCCTCAGGAATTGGAAATTTAGTTAACTTTTGAGGAAATTAATCCCGAAAATAATCTCAACAAAAGAGAAAAAATAAGTGAAAAAACATTGACCAATAGTGAAAGAGTCCATAATGAAGTTAAAATGAATATTCCCAGGGTAAATACCGAGAGGAAATGAGAAATATTTGCAAAAAATTTCACAAAATATTCAAAACATATAAAATAAAGAAAAAGGTATCTGTCAAAGCAATAAGCATCATCCCGCCCAGGGAGATAATACATATTTACACTTATCAGGAATATTTACTGAGGAACTCCTACCATTCCGTTTAAATTCGGTGGAATGATAATGTATCATTACAAATGAACGCGTGCAAAATTTCTCGTGTCCTAGTGGCCCAGGAATAATTATCAAAATGTGTTTTATTTTATACAGTGAGTGATACCTTTCATGATGATGTCAAGAGGTAATAATAATGTCAATGTAAATATTATATATAATGTATATATATAAATGTAAATGTATATATATAATAAATATGTCAAAATAAAGATGTCAATAATAATTGTAAAGTTTTTCAAGGTCAATCTTGACTCCATCAAAGTAAGAAATACTGCACAGCTGCATGTATTCCAGAATGCTACTAATAAATTACCAGAAACGTACATCCCAGTCTCGCAATGACAATGAATATAAGGATTTTTATACTTAGAGCAAGAATTTAAGTTGTTGACCGTGAAACAAGTGAACCCAAACAAAACATCGAAGGCGGTGCAATTAATCTTACTCCCCGAAGCCCTTCGAAAGCGTGTTTGAATATCCACGCCATGAACCCCGTCACCTATGAGAAAACAAAGTGTCATCCATGAGTCTGACTTCGGTGGGAACTCCCGCACCCGGTGAAGATCCTCCGAACGACGCTACAAGACAAAAAAACGGCTCTCATACTAGCACCGACTACAGCCCCGAGAGAATTAAAGCCGTGCGTTCCAAAACAGCATAAGCTCCTTCAGAAAAGTTTTGGAACTAACCACTTTCTCTGCAAATCTTAAAAGCTACCGAACCTAAAGGGAAATGAACTTCTCTTCGTAAGTTCAACACAAATTAATTATAAACACCGACCTTGGTTTAGATACTTTTTTCATCATGCCCTGCTAAAAATCAATATTCAGACGGAAACAAGCAAAGTTAATTTTGTTAGCCTATATTGTAGTCGCAAAAAGGTAAGCTGGAAACCTTATGCAGTCTACCAGAGACATCACTTGAACTTTTTCCCATGATTAGCTATGCCACGTTGCGTAATAACCGTTAATGGATAAAACAGTGACAACCAACATAATAACAACAGGATTGGCAAAAACAAATATATCAATATAGTGACAACTGGACTAGTGCCGATTTGAAATCCATAACATTTATACGAGTTCATTTAACGTAATAATTTTTAAATAATATTTCCTAACCTTGCCTCCATAAATTGGTTCAAACAATCCTCAACTTAGTGTGCATAGTCACTCTTCCAATCTTCTCCTCATCAATAACTAGGTACTTATTATATTGCTTATAACATCCAGAATTGACAGGCTTATAACATCCTGAATTGACAGGCATAAATTTTTGGATTGATAAACACTTGCTCGTCGTTTGCTTAGCGCAGTGAATTTTTTTCACATAGATTTGGCATTCTTATTTTTACTTACTTTCGCCACATGACTGTGTTGTGAAATTAATGGTTATACAACATCCGTGGACTGATCTTTATGAACCATCAAATTAACAAATGCTTTTCATCAAATCGCCAAAGTATCCTCAAACGTCCCTTTTGACTAAAGCCTTCACAACTCCCACGAGCAGCTCCCCATTCTAACAGAAAGACTCGCCCCTAGTTTTTCCAATCCCTTCCCTCCACGTACTGTCCTCTCCTATAACCTTCCACATCTCAACCCCCTCTCGTGGGAGAAAATTTAAACACATCCATCCTCTTCTGCGCCACCCTCACTCGCTAGTTCAACCTCTAACCCTCAAGACTAACCAGTTAACTCATCCCCTCCTCACTTCTCAATCTCTCACTTGGAATTCACCTTTCACTTTTGGTTCCTTTTCCGGAGTGATGGGCTTTTGAGTGTGCAAAATTAAAATATAAACTTTGTGATCTTCCACTTTGCTTATTAATTACCGGCCATGGTTTCAACTGATTTCATCATCGTGGTACAGCAGTCATCATCGAGGAACTAAGGGTAACCTTGTGAGCTCTTTAAATAATATTTCTGAAAGGAAAAAAGGGGAAAGGGCCTAAGAGGAATGAGGGATATGGAGCAGTTAGATGTAAATGAATCAGGTGGAAGGAAAGGGTTCCAGGTTTAAATATGGGGAATGGATAGGGAACACATATTTAAAGGGTCATCAACACTTTCGTAAAAATTCAGTTTTAAATTGTCTAGAAAATCCAGATCCTTCTTTTGCACAGCTTGTGAAGATTTTGCCAATTTAGATGACTAATTTGATCATTTTTAGCACATATTTAGTGAATTGAGACCTAGAGTCACCGCATTTCCTTAACTCATGTACCCTTTCACACAGGTGATAGCTGGCCGCGTTTATGCAATGTAAAAGACTTTATAATTATTATAGGAAAATGATTGAAATCAGTTGAAATTATGGTCAGTATTTAATAATTACAGTGGAGATTTACAAAGTTCATCAAATATCTGTACCAAGATGGAATTTCAGAAAGAGGCTCCAAAAGAATTAAGTTTTTAACGCAAATCAAATTCTACGTGCCATTTATGATGTAAAAAACACATGTTTATCCTTGTTTCTCTATGTGGTCTTGACTGTTGTTCAAATTTAAAACTGTAGTAACAGGTGCAGAGTAGAATAAAGAATGGAGAAGTTGAGATGAGCGGAGAGGAAAAGGAATTATGAAGTCCTAGAGATTACGGACAAAAAATAAAGCTTCTGTGCTAGATACGGAGGCCAAGGGTTTGGATGAAGCATGGAAGGGTGTTAAAAACTATGCTACAGGGAATTCAGGTTCTTACCTCTAGCACAATTACCTCCCTTAGTAATCAGTATCGCAAATTGGTCTCATATGGTTCGGTGTTTTTCATACAATTGTGAGCAATACCTGTTTTCAACCTACCTCTCCCTCGATCAATTAATGAACCTTAACTCTAATGGTGTTACCAAGTAATGGAAATTTGGCGACAATTGACGTGAAAATTACACTGAGAAAAAAAAACTCATCTAGTCCCGGCTGGTCTCGATATACTTTAAATAAGCCAAGACCGAAAACCTCTTAGTGTTGAAATTACGGGATTTACTCTTCGGGTGTGGCGTAGTGTGCGCGACTTGGACTACTTGTCACAGGGTACCAATGCTCAACAGCCCACACCATCTTGTCCAATACAATACACAAATTTACCGGCGAATGATTTATCTCTGTGTGAAATTTTAGCAAAATTTGTGCATTGAGTGTTACTCCATAAGGTTTTCACCGTGGCTACTCCCGGTATACTCAAATTAGACACTTTACCTACGGGTTTTATTTATTACTACAAACTAAAAAGAGAATGGCTGGATGACCATAGTTTTCTTTCGTCATAACGTATATATTCCTTTCATGTACCAAATTCTTTTAATGAATTTCGATTTCGAATCTCTGTCAATGGCCTCTTTGATATTGATGAAGCGGTGTAATGAGAAATCGGAAGGGAATCACGCTAACGTTGTTGAGGTGGAACGAAGACGTCATGCTATGCCGTGGGAGTACAGAAACGGGAAGGTGACCTGTAAGGGCTCTTCCTTATGGAGACTGACGTGGGAAGGTTTGGGGAATAATCGTCTTGCTCCCTTAGATAGGGGCCCGTCGCCTCCGCGTGCCTGCGTGCATTTGTTTGCGAGCGCCCTCATTGGCGTGGCGCAGATGCTTCTCTCAATCCAACCATCCATCCCGCATCCTCTCTTAATACTTGCGGCACCCTTCTCTGCCGTCGAGGGAAACGTGCTCTACATCGATATACCAGAACTTTAGGGTATATTTTCTCCATAATTATTGACACTTATTATCGATTTAAATTCTGTCAGTTTGGTTCAGTTCTCCATGCTTGGGTCATTGTCCGTAGTTTTGGATCTGTTGTAAATTGATACAGGCCCTCGAGTAAAGGTTCAAAAATTTTCATCTGAAGGGCGAAAAAGGGAATATGTAACTGGCCATCGTAATTTTCGTCGCATATGCTTTCGTACCTTAAATATTGTTTTAGTGAGAACTAATGGTCACAGTGAAAGTAAATACACCACCCTGTTCTATAAAAATTAGTACGGACGGAAATAAGAAAATAATGTGTTCAAATCCTTCGATATACTTCAATGCGTGAAAATTGACTTTAAAATACAAATTTGTCATGTGAACGACGGTGAAGATTTTAGCGGGATTTTTCTTGTACAGCATTTGAAGTCTCCGATTACAAATGAAAATTGATTGCGAATCCAAAACTGTAGACTTTAATATTCCCCTTTAAGAACTGATCCTTATTGATTTCTGATTCACGGATTTTTCTGAAATAAACCAAATCAAAACAAAACTTAATAAAATTCAACATGTACTGTACCACATAGAAACTTTATTGGTTACTTTTCACGTTTTCATCGCCAAATCACAATTATTTTAAATTTAAATATCTATCATCGTGTTCTATTTGCTTATGGAACTGTTTCCATGCAAATAAAATGATTTTGCATTATAATAAAAATTTAGGGTACAATGCGAGCAAAGGAAATATGCACTGCTATGTAAAATACTTTTTTTGCATGTCAAAGAGGTTACTCTGGCATATATAAGTTCGCCAAATTTGAACGAATCAATTAAAAATTATGACAAAAACCCTGGATATGGTTTAATAAATGTACCAAAACGAAAATAGATTCTATGTTCATTTATATTCTATGTTCAATAATACATTTATACATTTTTGAGTTTAAAACCGGTTGAGCAAGACTGACAGGGAAAATTTGCGTAATATTCCTGCTGTCCCCCCTTCCATAATAGACTTCCCCCTTCAGTTCACAAAAAGGCTATCCGCTTTCATTCAATGTATAAATCCCATACCTTTTCCTTGCTCACCAAGCCACTTTTTTTGTCTGACTTGCCCATTTTTCCGACGGATGGGCCGCCGAACAGCGAAAAATCTTATTTTAGCCTAATTTATAATCTGTTTCAGACCTAAATGCTTTTTTAATAAGCATTTTAAACGATTTTAATTGAATTTCCCTTCCATTGCCGGCCACTTTCGTCCACTAGCTGGCATCATTAGGCCTTCATAGTGGATTTCTAACGTCAAAATCGTGCGCGATGACCAAATTTTTGATGTGCGCCTCGTATATCGTATCTCTCTGGTCTTATAAGCGTTCAGATGAGGTTTCTGAACACCTTACATATTCCCCCTTGATATCAGAAACCGCAGGATTGGTCACTAAAGTGAAATAGCTTCACAGCAATCAAAACTGAGCCAAGAGTTAAGTCAGTCAGTCAAGTCATGAGTCAGCAGTTACTGATGTTGAGCAATAAGTTTTTACTCGGTTTTCTAGGCATAGCTGAAGGTGATATCTGTGTTCAATTGATATTTCTGCAATTAGGTAGCATTTTAATTACTTCCATGATGAGCGAATCCAATTTTTTACGATCATGTGAAAATCTTGGCATCATCAAACAATATGTCAGTAATCACGAGGCATATATCCTTCAGACAATGGTCAATGCTGCGATTGGAAACCTATGCTTGTCACTCATCTCCCCTGAAGGAGACGACTGAGATGAAATTCGAAGCGTCAGCCATGGATCATTTGACCCGGTAAGGAATCGGGTGATAATTTCCTCAGCCAGTTCTTTGAGAAAGCCAACAATGTTAGTTCAATCTCATGCTCTTTTGTATCCCTAAATTATCATAAGTTAATTTTACAAAGGAGAAATTAACATGAAAACTTGAAAAAGCTAGTGTTATGATATTTCAGAGCCTACACTTTGCTTCCCCAAATATTTGAAGCAAAGAGGGAAAGAAAAAGAATGAAGATGACAATCGCCATCTTTACGCTTTATTCTCACATTTCCTGGTTTTTGTTCCTTCAATAATTTATTTGGCACCCGTAAAATGAAGTGAATACAAAACTGGCACAGCTAAGTAATCGATCACATTTCGACTCCACAAACGCCTTCCAACCGCTAATAACACTTGAAAAGGAAGGGAGACGGAAATTACTTGAGATTTATTCAAACTACATTCCTAACAAGTTAATAGAGGGTGAGTGAATTAAAATACGGCGGGGATTAAAAAAGAAATAGGTCTGACCTAACGTCACACCTCTCATTAATTATTCATACGATTCTCGCCTGAGTTTGGCGCATAACGAAATCGTGAAACGTAATTGGCACGCGATATTCTCATCGCATTAGTCTACTATCATCGATATTTCATTTCGACTACAAGAGGAAAAAAGAAAAGACAGCAAAATAAAGGGCATGAAGGGCTTACATGTGTCCAATGTTTATGCATGGACCAATTGGAAAAGGTCACAAATGCCAAAAAATTTTTTAACAAGTATCTCAGTTAAATATTTGACGCAAATGCAGGCAGAAACCTTAAAAATGCTAATTAGAATTTAATGAGATGATGAGAGATGCTATCTTCAACCAGCCTGGTTTACACTGCCAATAAATTCAATATAAATCGTTCCTCTTCTTAGCTATGGAATATAATAGACCATCGAAGTCTGAAATAAATGTTTTTGCAATTTTTGCTATAAAATAACCTTAACTATCCTTGGTACTCTGCACGGTATCTGTTTGGAGCAACAATATCTCATGTTATGTTAGAGCCGTACTTCTAGTAAGTGGTAATTTCTTTCCACTTTCTCTATCTCCCTGATTAATTTTGATGCAGCTTTAATTTCATTAATAAGAAATAAGTTCAATAGTAAATTTCAACTCTTGCCACAGTATTTTCATAGAAAGATAACGAAAATATTTTTAGTTTGTATATGATTTCGATTTTAAATTTTTTGTATACGTAGTTCATCGTTTTTAAAATAATATAAGAAAGTAGAAATACCTACTATATAGTTTTCTCCTACAGCACTTCTTCGTGACCCACGCTCATTCGTCGTACTGACACAAGAATTTCCGACACATATACATGTTCTAACGTGCGACAAATTCTAAAGGAAAAAAAATTAATTTTAGGCAGTTTCACATAAAAAGACCCTCTGCTTGAAAGAAAATTTTGAAAGATGAATCAGCCTTCAAATAATTTTAAAGATGGAAGGCACCATGACACTATTTTCTTTCTTTAATTCACTAAGATGCATTTACATATGTAGACATTACGAGTTGCATTGAAATTTAATTACACTAATTACGAGTTTTACTCACATTGAAAACAGTAACCATAGCAAAGTTCGAATTCTCCTTTCAAAATATGAAGCATCAAAAAAGAAACTACAAAGTCATTTTAATTATAATGTGCCAAATTTAAATTAGCAGTCAAATCATTTGGAAAAGGCAATGTAACGCAGAAAGGTAGTTGTTACGTAATTAGGTAAGCACGCGGTTTATATTATGTTACCACCAGAGTTTTATTACGTTATTGTTGGAAACACATTTTATATCTAAACTACACATGTAATAAAGATAATTGAACATACGTTGCAGCTCAAATATTTCAATACATCATCACCATAAAAATGCTTTTGAAATACAATTGTCTGCATTGCAAAAGACCAAAAAAAATTAAAATCGTATCAAGCCAAATAAATTCTCTATTACGTGGCTTAAATGACGAATGCCAGATCGAATTCCACTTGCTGCGTCAGAATTTGCGGTTGAGTGAATATTTTTCAAACTAAATTTAAACTGAAATCTCGTAAATTTGAGGTTTAGTCACCTATGGACAGACAATGTGCATAATGACGTTATTTCGCATCAATTACGTGTCTCGTGAAAGCGAGGTATTTTTCCTTTAGAAAGTGGGATCAAAGTGATGAGCACATAAATACCGTTAATGTAATCCACGTGCATGGCACTCATTTTTACACGAAATTTTGACCTCACTCTCGTTGGTATTGATGACGCATTACTTTTTGGTCAAGCCGAACGTGCGAAACCAGTAATATTTCATAAAATTAAATAACTCAAAGGGCCACAAAAGCGCGTGTTTGCGACCGCATAATAATGGAATCCGAGCAACAAAAATGCAAGGAGCATGCGAGCACACTTGGCCGTAAACTTCTCCGAGTATGTCGTTCGCACCGGTAAAATACTTCGCAAACACAGCAAATTTAGGCCCTCAATTTAAACGTTGCGGTAACTTCCAAGGCATACCAGCCAATTTGTGACCAAAGTGGAGCCAAACGCACTTTAATACCTTTAATATACGGCTGGAAGGTAATGCGGTTTTTGGCACGTAGAAATTCATTCAAGGACGAATAAATTCTGCGCTGTTTTAGTTATCGGCTTGAATAGAGGGCGGTAGAAACGGCAATGGCGTATGCATGGGATATATTCCAGAGCAGCTCCGCATACAATGAACGGTTTTGCATCCTATTTATACGGAGCAATTTGCAATCATGGACGCGATAGTCGCCACAGAGTACCTCCAACGCGCAATCCAAACACCAATTGCATTTTTTTTTATGGAATGAGAGAGTACTTCCCCGGCATTGCATTTAAAAGGAGTGGAAATCGTTTTCCCTTGATCGTTCGTTCACGCGCCCAGCTTCGATTTAGCCAGATATATCCTAATCGTATTCTGAACAATTAAGCTTCCAGAGCAGCATCGTCTTCCGCATCACAGGTGCACCACTGACTTCACTCGCTTTTAAGCGATCAAAAGGTACGCAAGGTGAAAATTAGAAAAAGATTTTTGAGCAAGGAAAACCCTTTGAGAGAAATTCTATGTATTTATGATATATGCTCATTAAATTGCCACAGTATTTTCTTAAATATTAATTCATAAAGTCGCGTATGAATTGAGATGGATTGAATTTTGAAAGATATTGCAAATTCTGTGTATTCCCGAGCAATAAATGAAATTATATATTTTAGTAGAGAAATACGATCGGGAAATTATATAAATGAAATAAAATGATCCCTTTATTATAGAAAGCTCCTTTAAGAAGTCATAACACTTTAAACGTTAGTAGTCATAACTTATACTTGAAAATGACGATGACTTATGATAATCACCGGTTACTCATCCCAGAATCTCTTTTTTTTACGAAGATTTTCACTAGTGATTAAATTTTCTTTGCTAAAAACTAAGTATTTATCAAAAATTCAATTCTACATTCCATCGCAAAAAAATTATATTGAATAAACAACATGTTTACTTTAGAGTGAAGTGGAATAAATAATACAAATAATTTTAAGAATTGAGTAAAATAAAACCTAAAAACTGTTGAATAATCCACATTTTTATGAAACATCGAAAATTAAAAGTTCTACATTCTATATTGCAGCTTACAAAATTAAAAAAACGACGTTATCAAACCAGTTTAAAATATTCTGACATCTTAATCACATATGAAATAGTAAAGAATTTGGGGGTACAATCAATTTTCTAAAAGTAATCGTGCATGTTATAAGCAATATACGCGATTAATATTTGAGGAAGTTAGGAATCGGACTACTGCTTGTGGAAAATAGGCGGCGGGGTAAAGTCCTCGCCAGCCAGACCGAAGACCGAATTCCGCCCGTTTAGATTGTCCCTATGCAAGGTGTAATTGTTTGAGATCGTGTTAAGTTGTTACATGTTTTATTCCACCGTTGTTAAGTCCTCAAATGAGCTGTTTAGGAACTACCATGATAAGTAAATAACACGAAAATTTAAAAAATTGAAATCAAAGAATTGGAAGTATTTTTTTACTCTTAAATATATTATAATTCCACTAGATAAAGCCTAGAAAGACCCTCTAATCATATATCTTATTCAAAATGCTACATCTCACCAGATATTTATCCCAAAATCTCTATTGATTCATTGATTTCTGAAGTATGTGTACCATTACATACACTCACTCCCGCGAGAATTCCATTCACACTCCCTGCGCCTTCTGATTCGTCCCTACGATCAGAGCAGGAAATTCCTTTCGGCCGCAAATCAAACCAATACTTCTCAATTTGCTTTCCCTCAATCGGACCAACAACCATCTCTGTTTAGCCGCGGAAAACATCTAAATTCCGAGAAGCGAGTGGAAGGGAACTGATTGAAGCTTATTCGAGACCGAAGGGCGGAGGTTTGGAAGAGGAAATGGGTGAAGGAATGCTCGTCATTAAGAGGGAGTCGAGAGGAGGATTCCAAAGATAGTGGACTGGACTCGCTTGTGCACCACAGAAGAGCCGCAACGAAGCACACTGGAGAAACACGGAAGCAGAAGGGGGTTGTGAATGATCGCGCTAATTCGAGAGGAAGGCAATTAAACACGAAAGATCACGCTCTCACGTTAACGTCAACTACCAGATTGAATATTCCAGGCTAGAATAAGAGAACTCAATATCATAGAGCTTTTGGTAAAAAGGAGTTGCGAGACAAATGAAAAAAGAGGTATGAGGTTATGGTAAAATAATACATAAAATAGTAATTACGAATTAAAATTATTATTTATATTATAAATAAAGTATTTTTATGTGATAAATAAAGCAAATTCTTAAATAAAGCAAATTATACTTTTTGGAAATGTATAAAATCATGTTCATACATAAAAAGAGGGTATTATAGATATAATCAAATAAAACACAAAATAGAAATTGTAAAAAACCATAGTGATTATTTACCTTCTACGTGTAGTTTTACTTGAAGCCAAAGGCAAAAATATGGAGCTTTTGGTAACTAAACAACTTAGAGAAACAATGAAAAGGTAGGAATAGAATAACGAGACGGTAAAAAGTCTAATTATAACAGTAAACTACTACTTAAATATTAGATATAATTTATGGAATTATTTTGAAGGCGTAGTTCAGCATAAATAATGTTGCCAATCAATCCAATCTCCCTCTTCTCATTCCGCCATATTTCCGTGAACGACTCTCCCGTTTCACACCAAATTTTTTAATCTTCCTCTTTTTTTTCCTCTCTGTCCGCCTTACCTTCTGTACTTATGTCATCACATGTATTATGCCTACATCCACTCCTACTGAGCAAAAAATCGGATGAAGCTGTCAATTAGAGTGAATAGCTTGATTTTTTTTACCAATTCATTAAAAAAATAATGTCTACCTTAGGTACCATGAAAAAGGGCAAAATTAAAAAAAAGGCTATTTTACTTCTTATGTCAAAAATCAATATTTCATTGGCTAAGGCCATTTTAGTGTAGGTGTTTGTCTTTGATAGAAAAAAGTGTTTGCAAATTAATAACAGAGGTTACGAGGTTATAGATATCTTTTCTGTATTATTCTTCCCACATTCTTTTAAATATTTGTCGTTATTATTATTATTATTACAGTATTCTACCGATAAAGGTAGGTTTCCATGGATTACTAAAGAAGTGATCTGGAAGCCTCCCTTTCCTTCCAGCGCTGCCTTTTTCAATTCACTGTAAGGCCAACTCCCTTTCAATCTATCTAAAAATCCTGTTCTTTTCCTTCCCCTCCCTCGCTTCCCTAACATTCTACCCTCTAACACCATTTTCAACATCTCTCCCCGCTAAGTATTCGCTCCATCCAAACATTCTGTCTCCTCCGTACCTCATCTAAAAGCTGCCTCTCCTCGCAAACCATATCTAGCACTTCGTCGTTCCTTTTCCTCTCCGTCCACCTCACCTTCTCCATTCTTCTCCATACCCACATTCTCTCATCTTCTTTCCTCTATGTCCACGTTTCCGCACCGTAGAGGGCTACACTCCAGATCAAACTCTTCACTAATCTTTTCTTTAAACTTTTACATAATGATCCTCTCAGACCCTCCTGTTCATTAACGTCTCCTTTTTGAAGTTGAATATTTAATATTTGGCGACAACTTTTAATTAGAGAGAGATTAAACATTTTTAACTTTAAATAAACACACATAATTTCGAGAACAATCATTTTCCTCGAATTTCTCCTGAAAAATGCCACTACATTGCATCTTTTTGAGCCTGATATAGAAAAAAATGACTCAAATTCATGAGATTTTGGTGTGTCGTAATGCTACTCCGGTATTATTATTTATTTAAAAAATTTTATCACCAGCAATCTAATAATGAGGAATCATTTGGTTACTTTATTAAAGTTTACAAGCTACACCTTGTTATAGCCTATGATCACGCTTCATGTTAAAATAGCATATTCGTTGAATATGAGATTCACCAATTAGGAAAAGGGAAAGCAAAAAAATAGAAAGCTTCTGTGATGCATCATACCTTGCTATGGCGTGTAGAACAGATTGCACTTGGAGTAAAAGTAAAAGGAAAACTCAAATAAAAAGAGTGAAGAAGTTGGGTGGTACATAGAAAGTTTATTACGATCTATTGGAAAGATAACGAAATATAATCCAAATAAAATAATGACGTGTTACTAATTACTTCAAAGATATATATTTAAATATCATTCAATTTAGTATATTTTAGCCCTTGGGCTGCGGGAGTTCACTCTTTTAGCTTCCAGCCAGTGCAGAAGAGACACCCTGTGCAGGAGGCACCCCCTGCCACGAGGGCTGGTCTGGTAGAGTTAAGCCCCTTAGCCATCCTTATGGTGAGGGAAAGTGCCCAATGGGAATATATCCAGGTGGTAATAAAATTTTTCGGTAAATGCCGCATTCAGCTTGCAACACATAGAAAAAGTTCCCGCATTATAAGGGTTGGTACACTTTAAGTAACATTTACGGACCATAGAACTAGAGAACAAGTGAACAAGTAAGGTAGCTCAAAGAAAGTTCATTGCGACCTATTAAAAAGTTAACTGAATATAATCCGAAAGCATTTCTATGATACTTATTTTCTTCAATGATATTTTAATATAATGCATTTTAGAATATTTTAGTACACTTTAAGTAAAATTTTCGGAGCAGAGAAATAACTATGTAGCCACAAGCGGGCGACAGTGCGAAACACGAAAGAAAATCTGACGCCCACCTCGTCGCTATACGTACCGAAACGGCTTCATTCCCTCTTGAGAAAACGGCTTGGAAGCCAATGGGAAGAAGATGCTGGGACAGGAACGAGAATGCCCCCGCAGGGAAGAGGGAAGAAAAATAAAGGTGACATAAACCCAGAAGAGTAGCAGGCATGGACGAGAAAAGGAGAGAATTGGGTAAGGATGATGCGGGTATGGAATAAAAAAAATCAGGTCCATACCGCCGCAGGAGAGACGTCCGATGGCCACTAGAGGTTGGGTTAAGGAAAAGAGACGAGAATGGCAGAAGACGTTTGGCATCAAACGAAGAAAAGGGGCAGTAGCGTTTTTAAGAGCGGGAAAAGATGGGGCAAAGATGGTTTGAAGATGTGTCCAAAGACGTTTCAAGGCTGTAAATATGAGTTAGCAAAAGAAAAAGCTTCGGAAAATTTCCATCGGAGACGGATAGTGCGAGATGAACCGAGAGAAAAAAAAGTATCAAAAATATTGGCAGGGCCTGATTTGGTGTGAATTTTTCATTAAAATGGTACTTAAAGAGAACTGCAAAAAAATTGTGGGGATGTGGACGCCAAGATTTGATTATGTCACAAAATGCACACTTTAGCCACGGACAACGTTTTCCAGAGGTTTTGGATGTAATAGAATATTTTTCACCAAATTAAAAAGGAAAATGGAGTTAAGATTTAGTCAAGCTGTTAAGTGCACTGGGTAAAGTTATGAAGCACATTAATTCTACTGAATAAGTGTCCCTGACAAAATCAGAGGAAATTCAAAATGCACATGGAATTGTGCAGCCGCAGCTAAATTCGTAATCACACCGCCACTCAACTTTCAACAGTCAGCCGTACTCTGTGTCCTTGAATCGTTCTAGAATTTTCATTCAAACCGTAATCACACCCCTTAACGCTAGTAAAAACACAGATTTTATTCCAAGAAGTACAAGTTTTTGTATATATCCGATTATTTAACAAGTTTTAGATCATTTAGCTCGAATAATTAACTTATGAGACATGTTAAAGAATAAAAATGTCAATATAGGTCATGAAAAACCATGAAAACTTAGTAATTTCCTCAGTAAATTTATTTATACTCACACAACGCGTTCCACCAAACTACGGTAATTAATAAGTTTTGATTATTCTATCATTAATGATCAACATTTCATCAAAGTTACTCATTAATTAATCAGTTTTTTGCAAAGAAAAATTATGAGACAGATGATCAGGTAGAGTTGCCGGCCACAGCGGCGGCGGGGTAAAGCACTCGCTAGCCTGCTGGTTTGGTTGTCCCTATCCTGGGTATGATGCTCATGCTTATGTAATTGTTAGCCTGTTGAGTAGACCCCAACGAAAAAGGCCAACATATTCTGTTTTCGGTTGTACAGGAATAAATGAATAAAAGTCTAAGGTACCCGAAAAACTGAGGTGGCAGAAGAGTTGCTAAACGAAATGAAAAAGACAGAAATGACACGAACTGAAAGAGCAGCAAACATGGAATCAAATTGAGTTTGAAACAATGGAATAGAGAAAATAAATAAGGTTCCGCTGGTAAATATTGATTTGTTATCGAAGGCCGCCATGGGGAGGTGAATATAAGGAGCCGCGGGAACTGGCAAATGTGTTTACGTGCAATCGATGGGCGTTGCAGTGGTAGAGCGGCAAGAAGTAATAATCTAGATCATTCCATTCCTAATACCAATAACAATTTAGTAAATAACGAAAGTTAATTCAGCAGAGATCAAAAAACTAGGAATTGTTTTCAAAATATCAAATTTTGACTTTTCTACGAGTGGGTTGAAATCATTATAGAGCAGCCATACGGAGAAGCTATATAAGCCAGCCTGAAAGAGTCTTGGAACTAAAATTGAAGCGGAACTTTCATGCGTTGAACCTTATCTTGAAATATTTTTGCTGCAAATAGTTGATTGAAAATAGCTTAAAATAATATATATATATCTACCGTCATCAAAAGACTAACAGAGCTATCACTTTTTATGGCACTAAACGAGATGCATATTTAGTTGCTACGAACATGATGCATTCTTACATTTAATTGTACGGGCACAGACGATAGTCTGAGTGGAAAAAAGCAATGGTTTACTGACCACTGATATCATTCCATACTTCAGGAGTATAGCAGCTTATTTATTTTTGATTGTTTAAATGGAGATATTTTATCAAAATATTCTACAAATCAATGCCAAATTGCTATTTTAACATCATTTCGATTGAAGTCAACATCAGTAGTAGAGAGATTGACTTTTGTGCAAAAACATCATCCGTCCCTCTGCTACAGGCATATCTCGCACCAATTCATCACGGAAAGATGCACTGCACTCAAAAAAATGTCTGTCCTAAATTCAGAATGGAACGCATTAAATAAAATATATGAAATCAGCAATCCTATTCGCTAGCCCCAAAGGCTTTGGTAAACCTAATGTTCATGTGCATAAATTCATGCGACAAAAAGAAAACGTTAGGGCAACATGTTGTTAGTATTCCATGTGAGAACGTTTTTACGCCTTACTCATTTTTTCACACTTCTTCAACAAATGTAGCAAGGAACGTAGCGTTAAATCGAAAGGATCATAGTGAGATAGCGTGCCTAAGCTGATGACGTACTGGGCAGACTTCAAAACGGAAGACGTTATAGCAAAAAACGGAGAATACTCGGCACGCGAAGGAACAGTACCGTCACATCAAGCATAGCACGAACTATATTACCTAGCGTAACGATAACGGCACGCATGCGGTAGGTTCAGTCACGCCACCACGTTCTTCTAAACACAGGAATGAGGATATTCGGAGTCGGTTACGGTCGTCCGCAACGTAGACATCCAAGTTTCCCAAATACGACGTTCTCAGGAAACAAATACCTTCCGGGGTCTACACGAAAAGATTTACAATAAATTTGAGACCGAACATCTGCGAATAAGGATTCAAGAAAGACCTAGATACGTTTAAATTTATCTATTGCCCTTCACAAGCCATCTAAATATGGATGCGGGCGACAAAAAAAGGTATTAAAGAGAAACAAATTCTGTTTCTATACGATTTATGAAAGATCAAGACATTCTTTGACTTACAAATACACCTACTACCGCAAAAAACAAAGCGAATTGATGGATGCATTGCGTGACAGTGAGGCAATCACGTACCCAAAGGGATCCGTGCACGAAAATTTTCACCAGAAAAAACCTTGATATGCCCCAGATTCCAAATTGAACCGGGCACATAGCACGACTTCACAAAACTAAATTCAAGCACGCGAAATGCTAGGAATAATAATAACACAACAAATCAATGGCATAAGGCTAAAGAATACTCTCAACATAAAATATCCAGCCAATTTAGAAGAACTGCAAGTAATTGGGGAAGGTCAAAAATAATAGGTTAACTCGAGTTTCAAAATAAGGAACATCATGATAGAAAATTCGATGCGTTTTTAAGGGTGTATCACTAAGTTAATGAAATATGATCTGTCCTGGAAATTATAGACTAAAATGCAATATCATTAAGAAGTTAGGGCCGTAAGAATATAGGTTAAGAAGTAATTTAATAGATCAAGTAGCATACCCACCAGCTTAAGGGTGGAGGAGACGAAGATGGCGAAGGAGGTATAAAGTAAACTAATTTGTTTCTAAAAGTATCCTCAAATCACGAAATCACATGCGTCCAAAATATTCCTGATTGGACCAAACGAATATAAGTGTGAGCAATTACAGAAATTAAAAACATAATTTTGAGTTAAGGTGTATTTCACCAGTAATATTACATTGCTATTTTGAATAATGTCTTCGAGTTTGTTTCAGGATTTATTTGAATGTAAATTAAAACCAACTACAATACTAAAATGGACTTAAGTGTTTGAATTCATTGAAGTAACTCGTGAAAATACCAGTTTGTCGGGACGCTTACGAGCAATTTTATAATTTGCTACAAAGATATCATGCGTCTAAATATAGTTGATATACAAAGAAGATAGCTTTTTCGCCTTAATTATACTCCCAATTATTCTAATCAGGGTAATTACATTCCAAAAACGTTGATGAAAAAAAAACAGACAGACATTTTCCTCAATGTGAAGGCTTAAATGACCAAAAGGTCAGCTAAAACGGAACGTGAAGCACAAAGTCAACAAAGAGGGATGACAGAAATAGTACCAATGCGGGAGAAAGTGAGGAAACCTGCAATCGACCAATCCAAGGACTGGATTACTTATGATGATGAGAGGAAGCACCTTAAGAGCAAGTTGAGCGCTATAAATCCCGATGAGAGTGTCATCCCTCTGATGAAAAATACTCGTAAGAACGTGGGGGGGGGGGGGGTCGGAAAAGAGAGAAGGGGAGAAAGTAATGAAAAAAATGACTGCACAAAATTGGAATGCCAGCGAAAAAGAAGGACACAAAATGAAGGGAAAAGGGCAGAGGACGAGCAGGAGGGTTAGGGTCAAGAAGGAAGGGGAAAAAGAAGGGATAGAAAGATTACGAGGGCCGGCGAGAGTAGGATCGGGGATAAAACGGAAGGCCAATGGATAAAGAATAAAGTTTTAGGTGTAGGTGTCGCGAGAGAGGAAGTTTCCAGGGGAAGCGATGGCCAGGAAGAATTGGAAAGAACGGGCATTTTAGTGGGGAAGAGATCCAAAGGGAGAACGAGAGAGGGTCCTTTCCGTCAATTCCCTTTTCCCATTTCCGAAAGAGTGCGAATGTGCGACCGGCATGAAGAGAAATGAAGAAGATAATATTAGGCGACGTCGGAAGATCGGGCGGACTGAGACGAGGTGATAAATTGAGCGAGTTTTCACTTGGGCATGGAAGTCACACCACACTGATACACATAGACCATGTTTCTATCCACCTTGTGTTTACTCCATGTCGAATAGTACTTATCTTATCCGCTCCTTTACTTCTTTCGGATCTTCCAACCTCTTTTTCAATAGAGACGCCATAGCAATGGTAGGGCCGTGAGTAGCACAGCTGTCAGTTATAAAATTATACCAACCAATGTCGGAAGAGAAAATAATCAACACAAGTTGTTATTTTTTTATTGTAACCTTGAGAAATACGCTAAAATAATAAATTATATTTGTAAAAATGGCACAAAAACTTTAAATTAAAACTTTTCAAGATTATCATCGTATAATTTAAAGTATCTCAGAAATCATTTATGTTTAAATAAACATAAGAAAGTGAACGTGAAGAGCACAGAGAGCACCTATATGGTGGATTAGATCACAGTCATAGTAAATAGACCGCAGAATTAAATGGCATGTCTTGTATGATAAGAGGCACGACGTGGTGGTATACTAACATATGGCTTCATATTTAACGAGGAGCTAGCTATTTAACGATGTGGTTGAGGCCAGGAAGATTAAAAGAAAAGACTGAAGGTGAGGAAAGGCTGTATTCTATCTCCGTTGTAGTTTATTTGATTTAAACTAACAAATATTAATGGATAAAGTAGTCTAGGAGAAAGACTCCCAGCTATGGACAAACGGTGGGAGAAAATAGAGGAATCAGCTCTGAAGGAAGCAAAATTTATTAATTACAATTCGCAAATCATGCAGCAGTATTAGCTGAAAACGATTAACATTTTGATTATAATCATACATATGATCTTAAATTGAAGAATTGAATAAAGTTGACGGTGAAAACTAAGTCAAAGAAAGCAATACATCGACCAGATTCACTCATTTACGGACACATTATCAACACAGTGTTCCATAAGCAAAAACGTCATTGACCAGGATTTATATAGAAGTTAATAGGGTGTTAAATAAGAGTAATTCAATGAAAAGTCCTCGGAATATTACTAGAAAAAACTAAAATATTTTTAGGTGATACATATACACAGAAAAAATGCAAAATATACAAATGTTGAGAGTAAATGGAAGGATAGAATTGACGGGATGTAAACGAAAAAAACACACGGGAAAATAAACACTGTCCAATGGCTTAGATGAGAAAATGTAAATGTATCGATATCCATGCAACTGCCACCAATTCACACGCATCGATCGAAAAATGGAAGAGAGACCCAGGTGATGTTGGACGGGCAGGTGAATGAGATGGAGGTGGGAAAGCGTGGGAATATTCACTTGCGATCGAATACCATAATAAAGAAGCGATCGATAGAAAGGGAAAGCTTCCGAAAAAAATAAAACACACTCTCCCTTACCCCTGAGCACACAGCCACCCGCCACACACCTCTCGGCCCATTTGACGGGCAATGGTCAAAAGGGAACGAGGACGCATTCCTAACCTGGAGCCTGCAGGATTGAGAGAAAGAGGAGGGTAAAAGGGAGGGAGGAAAAGAAAAGGCCCTGGCCATTTCATAGCCTTATATTGGAGGAAAAGGTTATAAAGCGTTTTCGCGCATTGGAATTCCGGGCAGGAATTCGGAATGATAAAAGTGTATCTGGCAATATAATCTAGGGGAGATATCTCATGGAGTAGGCGGAGGAAATAAGGGGTTCTCCTCCCTCTTGGTCAAACCGTATTCCACGGATGAGGCTGAGGCGATCACTTTTCTCTCGAAATGAGCCTCGCTTTAGCTAACTGCCCCAGAAAAGAGTGTCGCTTTGTTTTCCCAATATCCTTATGGCACCGCATCACTTCAGCTTCGAGTGAGATATATTGCAGCATTATCTCTTGGAAGCGGCTCGAGGAGGAAAAGATATGGCGAACACTTTTTTTGTTTTGGAGGAAAAGATGGCGGTTTTGAAATGCAATCAAGTTCTTGACGCACGGGTTATCCTCACGAAACGTATTAAGAAGGTATAACCTGCAGGAATATGAGGATAATAGGTCGTATGATAAAATGGATTTTAATTTTCCTCACAGCAATCTTTCTCAACAATAGATAGTAGAATAATGCAAGGGTTTTCGATTTGCTACCCTACCAGTTCCCTTATTATGAATACCAAAACAAAGTAAAAGCCATCAAAACTATTTTTAAGGCTCTGCAAAGAAAACTAACTTAAATTTTCTGATGAAATACCTTGAAATTTATTCTAAAAAATTAAAAATTCTAATTCTTAGGTGTCTTTTTCCATACTTCCACTGCACAAACGCCCAACAATCGCCCACAGAATCAAATCCGCTCATCTGGGAGCCCAGCAATACGAATGCGATCAGCGGGCAGTAGCCGGAACACAAACGCTCACCTCCAATCCTCCAAGATTCGGAGATTAGCGTCAGACACACGACAGAATTAGAGTACATTTTGAAGAATTTACGTTAAAATCAAACTTTATCGAGCATCATTATGTACCTCACATTTAAATTAGTCTTACTTGCCATATGCATATCTACAAATTCTAATTTATAAAAATTGATTTGAACCTTAAAGGTATTATTTCGATTGAATTCACAGGTTGTAGAAAATGGGTAAAAAATTATTGAAAATTTAAGAACGGAATCCAAAATGGAAAATAGTAAGAAGCGAGTAAACATTATCTGTCTCATATTGAATGCTTCTCCAGCAGTAGCTTTCCCTCGTTCAAATATAGTTTACCAAACTCCCCGGTATGTAATAAAAAAGAAATAAAAGAGCACTAGAAGAAATAAAAAGCCATGATAATAAAAAATAAAAAGCTATTTCATAGAACTAGTCTTCACTGGCTGAATCCGGATTTTACACCGCGATCATAATCTCCGTAGCCAATCGTTTTACATTTGACCCAGAAGTAGGTCTGGCAAAGTGAATGACGTGGTCCAAACAGACAGATCTGTGAGCGTTCTGAGTCAGCATACTTTTGAAACCAGCCTGAAATTTCATATTTGACCTACGTGCCGCAGAAAGGGGCCGGATGAGTGGTACACGCATTAAGATTCTCCAGCTCTACAATGTATTGCACTCCTATTACATGACGCGATGGAAATTTATGAATAAAATTCAGTAATTCTTGCTTTACTTTGTGGTACTCCATTATGAGTTTTCCTGGACATACGCAATTACTTGTACCACTTATTTTATCAGAGCGCGACCAGGGTTTCAATAAATTATCATCATCTAAAGGCGAAATTAAATCATAATAAAAGATAATATATCACAATTTGCGCCTGAAGATGATGATAATTCATTGAAACCCGGGTCGCGCTCTGATAAATTAAGTGGTATAAGTAATTGAGTATACCCAGGAAAACTTTGATTTATGAATAATTAATTAAGACTGAATAAAAAAACTATAATTCGCCTTAGATTGATTAGAAAAACGTAAAGTGAAATAAGAAAAACCTGGAAGGGAGACAAACGTACGCATTTATAGGAGAATTGGTCGATATCGATAAGAACCGAGACCTATCTGAGTTCGATTGGTGCGCGTGGCATGTATCAAATACGCAACGAGGAAAGTAACCAATCTAAATTGGACTCTAAAACAAACAAGTGAATGAGACAGTGAAATTATGGGCAGGTCCAATTATTTCCAGTTTCATTCCAGTGAGAAAATCGATATCGAGATGGGGAGAAAGGAAATTCTTCCCTCTCGCAGCGAGAAGTCAGTGAACGCTTCACTTCTTGGGTAAATTTTCACTGAAAAATAAAAGAACAAAAAAAAGCGAGCGAAACGAATCAATCGCCTCGATTGTTATCAAGAGTGATTCCCGATTCTTCCCACCCCATCACGCACCCGGATTCCTCGCCAACGTTTTCCAGGGTGGCGGAAGAGAACGAGAATATATAGATACCCGAGCACTGGAGCAATTTACCTGGGCAGAGTCGCAGAAATAATTTCCGCCTCGCTTGGTCCAGTCCTTCACTACCCTTTTAATTTTCGACCGGATATTTTATATTAGAATAATCCGGAAGCATGCGAAAAGAAGAGAGTGATGGAATAATCAATGAAAAAGAGACTGATATAGAGTAGAGACTGAAAAGAGAGATATCCTCAGGGGTGATGAACTCCCTGTGGGGTATTCAGAAATTCTTCTCTGGTTCTTCTCCACGTTAATTTAGTGGTATTGGCGGACGTGTCGAAATACGACTACCTATTCTTCTAGTCACTATCTAAATGTCCAATTTCACACTGAGCCCAATTGACCGTTTGGAAATTTTGGCTTGTTTAAAAATAAGTCTCAGGTGCCGTCCGATTGGCTGATGGTCTTTTTTAAAGTTCTTTATGTGCTTCCCTTATTTTTTTATGCAATTGATTACAGGTGTCCATGTATTGCTAAGGTGGAAGCCAATGTCACGCTTGAAGGTTAGTTCAACCACCTTGCGATGGAAACTTTTAAAAGATTTCTTTGCTGAGTATCACTTTAGAACAAGACCGCATAAGGCTACAGAAGCTTAGCTGTGCAATAATGGCATTGAATTTACATAATTTAAACCAATATGACTGATTTTGATTTCAGTCATAAGTGCAAGTTAATTTTATAGCGGAGACCACCTTTCATGATCGCTATATCATCTGCCATTCTTCATTGACAAAGATATATTCCTATAACTTTCTGACAAGCTACGGCAAAAAACAACACAATGTGATTAATAGTTAACGCATGTGTCATATTAGGTGTATTTGAACTTACTTGACTTGCAGAGAAATAAAAAAATAGACTCGAATACATATTCTCGGGGTGATGAACTACCTCCAGGGGCAGTCCAACCTCATTGCGCGAGTAGCTTTCTATCCTTCTCCCAATACACCTATTCCTTTCACCACCGTATATGCCCCCACCTCCCACCCACCTACTACTCGTATAATCAGTTCCAGGGTAGTTCAACCTGTCTGCGCTGGCACCTTTCAAAAGAGTTGTTTGCTGAGTATCACTTCGGAACAAGACCTCAAAAGGCTATATAATCGTAACTGCTCGTTAATAGCCATTGAAGGATCAGGATATAAACCGATATGACTATTTTTCTTTCAGTCACAAGTGCATGTTAATTATGTAGCATAGCCATGCCATTGCCATGATCAATCGTTATATCAACTGTCATTCTTTATTGGTAAAGATGTGTAAATACTATTTTCTGACGAGCTGCGGTAAAAAAAACACAACGCGAATAGTAAATAATATCAGCTGGACTCGAACCTGACTCCCAAAGAAATAAAATGATACTCGGGCACATACATATCCCAATGGCGATGAACTGCCTCCAGGGGCAGTTTCAACCTACTTGGGCAAGAAGCTTTCTATCCATCCCCCATTCGACCAATTCCTTCTACTACCGTCCATGCCCCTTGTCTACCAACCCACCTACTACTCGTATAATAATGGAGATTTTCCGGATTCCGGGCACACAGCCAATTAGGGAACCTGTGTGTGGGGATGGTCGGCTGGGTCGGACCTTTCTCGACCAATCACGCGTGAAATCCTTTTCCGTACAGAGGTTTTGGGAGGTAAAAAAAGAGGGTGGAGGAGGGGAAAAATTGGGATTTAATTGAAAAAATTAGAGGAGGCAGGCTGAGTGGAAAGAGGTAGATGGACGAAATAGTCGAGCAAGTTGAAGGAAAAGGAGCGAATCACGTGGAAGGTAATGTCACAGAAGGCTTGACCTTTTTTGCGAGACTGAGCGAAAAAAGAAAAGTTAACCTTACAGCGTTTCGTTCACAGGTATATCCTTCGAAAGCAGCAGCTCAATTTTTACACTGATTGTCAATTGAAATCTGATTTTATAGCTGGTAAGGAATTTGGTTGAAGAATACTAGAAAACTACTTATTATCCAGGCAGCAAATAGTAACTTCATATCTATTACAAGTTGCATACTGTTCCCCGGTCACTTTTGAATTGTGTGCTCTTGGATGACACAGTGTCAATAAGATTTGATTTCACGGATTCACATTTAAAGGAGCTACTTAGGGGAAGCAGTCAGATTTAGTTAAAAGCGTATTAATTTAAATAGCCGATGAGCTGTGATGAGAAATGACTTTTCCGGCGGAGCACTTGTGAAATATTGAGAAATCACTGTACTTAAGTGAAGTGATCACTGAATGACCACAATTTAAAAATGTTTTGAGACTACTTTGAAACATAACGAAAATCACGTGGAAAGGAAAGTCACAGTGGAATTGTCCTTTTTTTGCACGACGGAGCGAAAAAAGAAGTACATGGCTTTCAGCGTACTGTACACAGGTATATCTTTCATTAGCAGCGACTCAATTTCTGCAGTGATTTTTTAATTGAAATCTCATTTTATGGCTTTAAGGTTCATTGGCATTTGAAATTCATAAATGGCACTGGAAAAATTCATATTGTCCTGGCCGAAAATAGTATCTTATTATGCAATAGAAGTTGAATGAGTTTTACCGGAGAATTTCGAATTATGTGGTGGAAGATGGCACATGGTCAAGCAGAATTGATTTCACGGGTTCACACCTGAAGGAGCTACCAAAGACTTTCCATCCTAAAGGTGAACTAGTCCTTCTCAAACAAAATGAAATTAATCATAGGATGACTGTAACTTTCATTTCTTCAGAATTAGCGTATTCGATACAAGGATTCATCTCTCCAAAATCTCCACCTTTTCCCTTGTAAAGGGTAATTTTCTGTATTTCGGAAAGTTAATCGGTGTTTTGGAGGGCTAGCTATGGTATTATTAATGATTTAAAGTTTTCTGATTTTTTTTCTACACGTCTGTGAGTGACATAGTGTCAGTTTCAAGCAAATTTTTAGACATGATAAATCAACAGGTATCTGTTATAATAGAAAAATGGGGTAGTAAAAAATAAGCATTATTTACGAGCCTCTTGAATTTTTTTTTTCAGATATCTAAGCAAGCGTTTCCTAGTGAACACAAGCACAAGTTACGTCAGTTCACAGCCTATTTATTGAAGTAAATGATGAGCAGTGATGCGGTATGACTTTTCTGGTAAAAAACCTGAAATGTTGAGAAATCACTGCACTCAAGTCGAGTAAAACCAATTCATTTACACAATTTCAACGCGTTTTAAGACTACTTTGAAACATACTTCAGCAACTCTGAAAACAATTTTATTTGGTCCGTAGCCCCGGAAGTGGAAGCTAATATTCCAGTTTTTCGCTCTAAGTGATATATCACTCCACTCATTTATTTAATGATTCACGGCCATGGTTCTTTCCGATAGGTAAGGGTAGAGCTCAACTAGGACATTGCTACAGGCGTGTATTTTCGAATCTTCAGGGTAAGAAGGGCCAGCTCTTTTCCCTGGGCCACCTCGCACTTGGAGAATTTTTAATAGCAATAATAATAATAAAGTAAATAGACGAGAGTGCTTGGTGATACCCGTACCTCGCCTAAAACCAGGAAAAATGCTGCCATAATTAAAAAAATAAAAATAATAATAATAATAATGTCGTGTTTATTACAAGCAAATTTCGGAGTAGATCCATAATATTTTTACTAAAACTTTTGCAACTAACTTACAATCACATACATCCATGCCGTGCATTATGGTAAATCCACCCAGGTGGGATTCAAACCCGCGACCTCTAGGTTGGGAGTCGGAGACGT
The DNA here is from genome assembly GCF_921293095.1 of Ischnura elegans. NCBI lineage: Eukaryota > Metazoa > Arthropoda > Insecta > Odonata > Coenagrionidae > Ischnura > Ischnura elegans. Next base: position 60,029,112 of record NC_060252.1, read on the forward strand.
TACCCAGGTTCTACCGAGGCCGAATTTGCTTGTGGATACCAAAAAAAGTTAAACCGGGATGTGAACTCAGCTCACCTAAATCATTCCGAGCTCTCTACCAACTGAGCCAACGCACTCTCTCTATTTGACTTTTCGATTTAGTGATTACGAACAGTGTGCAGAAGAGAAGATGCAGATGAATGTATTCAACACGGCCCTGGGTTGGGCATCAGAACGGAGTAGACTGCTCCGAGAATCAAGAGGCTGAAAGGACGGGAGAGAGGACAGATAGGGAGATAGAGTCGGAGCTGAGGGAAGTGAGGTATATAATTCTTGCTTCGGTAGAGAGAATTAGGTTGTGGCATTTACCTTATTACTCGCACGTCCCCAGACCACGCGAGAGGGGATAAATCCAGAAATGTCAAGCCATCGGTAGGCTTGAATTCCCTCGACCCCTCCTGGCTCTGCCCAACGTATCTATCGCCCGATACACTAACGTCCCTACATTTCTCCCCCGCGGAAAACCAGTTACACGGCCCAGGCCACCCGCATGCTCCGCGCTTCAGAGGATTCTGCCCAACCCACGCGACGAACGACTGATCCTTCTCACCCTTAGGGGAAGCCTCGTGTACTGTAATTGAAGTCATTGGCCTCGCGATGTTGGTCATGTTCCCCACCCATAAATTTAAATCACAAAACACTTATTGCATACGTTTAAATGAGGGGAGAGCAACAAGCATTCTCAAAATAATCCAGACATAAAACATAGGGTTTATTAAATTTTATCTTTCAACATAATATAACATAAGGTAAAAAATTCACGTCCCAGTCGATCAAAAACTTTTTGTGGACATTCAAAAAGCTTAACTTTAGCATTGAGACTTGATAAAAGCGTTATCTGCATCATGTTTGTAAGTAAATACGAAGGTGTGAAAAAATAAGCTGAAAAAAAGATAAAAAAGAATTGAGTGGAGAGCTGCGTCAAATAAATCTTAGTATTGCTGACCAGTAATGAATGCCATTCAATAATATTTTATCCTTCTTTTTCCGCTAATAAGTAAATGATGAAACGAAGGGATTTGTAACAATACATTGTGTATCTGTATTGTTACAAATCTTTACAAATCATTACAAATCATTGTGTATCTGTATTGTTCCGAGCTTTGTGTATCCTATGTTACATATATCCATCCTTTGTCACTTCTCAAGCTCTTTAAAACAGATGCAATAACATGAAATAAGCCGGAAAACAAAAAAAAATCCAAGCATTTATTACTCAAGTTTAAGGAGCTAAGGAAACACTCGTTCATATTATTTAGTTGAACATTATAGTGGCATGTGATACTGATTATAAATTACATGGCTTAAAATGCGTTTACATGCTGATACAACAAGCTAAGTTAGCTACAGTCGAAATACGTTTACGCCGTAACTGGGGAAAGAACACACAATTCTATTTCATTTCTATAAAAATCACTGGCGTTTTGAAAAACGTAACATGGCCGAAAACAAAATGGCGAGATTTCAATTCTGTTCACAGGGGTAAGGTCTGCGGTATCACTCTCCCTCAGCTCCCACCCCATAGATCTCATGGGCGCAGAGGGAAAGCTCAGACAGGGATGGAAAGAGGCAAAACAGTCCTCACAACAGTCATTACAGGCACCCATCCATTTGTCAATTGAGAGAGACTGCTAACTAAATCACTGTCAAACCTTGGTGGGAGTGTCAGGGGGTTGGTTTTGCTCGCGTCGTCAAGTCCCAAGAGGAGAATGTGAACGCGTGAGGTTGGATGGGGAAAGTGGGTGAGAGGGTTAGATGGGACCGTGGACGCCCTAGAGGGATGAATGGGGGTGAGAAATTGACGGGGAAGGGCTCAAGGGGAAGGATTTTGGGGCAGGTTTGAGGGGAGGTTGAACTGGGTCGCCGCTGTGATGCGGGGGTTGGTAAGGTAGAATTGTGGCTGGTGGAAAGGTGGAGTCGACTATGACAAACATATAGTTCGCATCCAAACCATTTCTCATGGGAGTTGAACGACAGACAATCTCTATAGAGGCACAAGTAAGTGCACTCATCGCAAGGTTAAAAAGACAAGGTAGCAATTTGAAGGTATTTATGCTGAAGTAAACATATAATTTCCGCATTTTTAAGTGAAAAGAAACGATTTCAATACGATTATGCACAGACATTTATCAAAAAATCGGGCAGCAATAATATGGAGCATTGGTAATTATTTGAGACCTTGCCAGATTCTGAAGTTTTCATCATATTTAAGTATCATGCTGCATTCCGAACTTTGGATTTGGCAAAAATAATTAGGCAAATCTCTGCGCTCATTTATAAAGGCAATGATAATGTAGTGTATATATAATGGTATCGTTATAAATGCATCGTAATTCGGTAGCAAAATTTTCCTCTCAATCGAAGAATGATGATTGCTTGCAGTTTCTCTCATTTTAATATCAAGGATACCAAACAAATCTCCATGCTGTACTTTAAAGAGGAGATTACTTGACAAAATCCTCCACATTATTGCATCAAAAAGATGGATACCCTCTGAATGGATAAAGGCCTTTAATCTGGCGATTTTTTTTTATTTGAAGACATATTAATTAATCACTTTAGGGGTATATAGGTATACGGACTGCTCAGTTGGAGAAAAAGTTAGCCATGCCATGAGACACGCCGGCCGGATGAAAATAATCGTTTCAAGAAAGATGGGAGAGAAGAACCCTGTCCTCGGATGAGATACAAAGAGCACATTACATGGGAAATATATAGACTTAACAGAAAAATAAGGCAAGTGTTGAAATTATAATGGGATGATAGAGTCAAGAGCTGTCAAACTATCTTCGGATTGTTGAATAATGATGGCAATGGAGACGATAATGACTCATGACATCATCTAGAAATTTTCAGGGTGCATACGAAAAACTATTTTTAACAATTACCTGCACGTAAAATATTTAAAATACTGAGAAAGATTTTGGTAGCGACCGAGGGTTATTTTTTTTAATTTCATTAACAGGGAAATATTACCAAGGGTCTACCTTATATAGGTAACATTAAAATAAATGATATGAGCATTAGTTATTCAAGCGCAATACGATACCAAAACATATCGGGAGAGATGCGTTCAATTTTGAAGACGCTGCATTTACTCCCTTTATATCGCTCTTTTTTGGTGACGGATTACTTAAAAAACTCTGGCTATCATCCTGAAATATTCAAGGTAAGGCTGGTAGACATTACTTAACATTTCTTGTTTCTCAAATATCAGAGAATATGAGGAAACAATTAAAAAGTAAAATGAAAATATTCGAGTTAAAAATGAAAGTAAATATTGATAACGATCTGCTATATACCACCTGAAAATTTAAACATTACAGCATATGTTAATGAGTTGCCAAGAAAGATCGGTCGAGCGAGAAACATGTGCCCCCTTCAGAGGGGTTAGCTGGAAAAGGAGAGGCTTGGGATCAGGGTGAGTGGTGCGGGTGAATCCTTCCTCTCTAGAGCCTTGACAATGCAAATTCCGGGAAGGTTGGAAGTACCAAAACGCGCGATGCGAGGCAAGATGGAGGGAGCATAGCCGAAAGGGGCTGACACGATCAGGATTCCGCAGAGGGGAGACAACGAGTTGTCATGGCATTGAATATCACGCAACAACCCGGTAAGTGATTCCGATTGGTTTCGATTCGTGTACGTGGGAATAAGGAAGGGTTTTGAGGGGGAGAGGAAAGCGAGCGAGTTGATATATTTGGTTTCCATATTAAATTTTCGCTCCACACACACGAGGGATTTCTTGAATCGGATACGCACTGCTCGGGAGAGGTTGTGATAGAAGGGGAACGGGTTTCGTTAGTTGGGAAGCGAAAACGTACGAAGAGAGGAAGGGGCACGAATATAAGCGCAGTGTGATGGCAAGATGGTGTTTGTTTATGGCGCAACAGCCCCTCTCCCTCCAGCTTAACCCGTTTGGAAGTGATGGGAGAGGATTATTGGGAGCGACGAAATTGGAAAAAAAACTGAAATTTTATTTTCCCCCGATTCGCATCATTTTTTTTCGCGGGGGGCGCGTGCGACACTATCGGGCGTAGAGCGTGCGAACGGGAAAGAATGCGGAGAAGTGAATATGGGGAGGAGAATATTCCGAAAGAAGCGATGTAAATGGGCGGAAAGAATACATTTGGAAGACGAGATAGGATGATTGAGTACTTTTCTTATCACAGTAGATTCAGGTTGATAGGGCCTCTTAGTATGCATGTGTATGCGTGGGTACCCAAATCGTAGAAAATTGCAGTAAGTTTTTATGTTCTAATAACATTTCTCCTGAATCTCCCAATGTCCCACATTTAGATTTTTAACTGTTTAAAAATACTTGAAACGGTTAGTTAACGAGAATAGTCAACAATTTGGTGTTTTTTCAAAGAGTGATCCTGGAAACTACAGCTGCATACCGACGCATTTTTAATGAATGTTTTTTTTATGAATTTCAAATCTCTTTATTTTGTATAATCAGTAATCATTAAAAATATTAATTAATCAACGCTGATAATTACTCAGCAGCAGTATATGCATCAGTGATTATGAGAGCCAAATAATATAAATCGCCGATAAAACAATTAATATGGAAAAAATAAAAAAAATATAGAAAAAGAAAAATACGGAAAAATATAAGAATACGGGAAAATAGATAAATATCTCCAAAACCTATTTTTAATTTTATTAGGCAATCTTCAACGAGGAAGAGAATAGGTGATCACCCATTGAGTGCACTTTTAGCCTTGCCCTCAGTGGGTTCACACAAAAATCTCCTTCTCATTGACAATAGATAACCGAAATACTTATCGAAAAGCGTACTTTGGTTATAATTTTCCTCCCAACTTTTATAAGCTTTTGAATTTCGGTTACACTTACCTTGCCATCTGGCGGCTCAATTTAATTACTCCAGCATTAACAGTATTGTATGCCAAATTCATTACATAATATTAATTTAAGAATAGCGGGACCAGCCATGGTGATAACATTACGGAGTCGCAGTGCTCAAATTTTGCAAAAAATCCATGTGGACTTTTTAAAAAAATTGTGCATACCTGGTGACAGTGCTATCACCGTGGCTAGTCCCGGTATACTTAAATTAGTCAAGAGTGACCGCCTCTATGTGGTCAAAGCTCGGGCTTTACTCTCCCAGTGTGGCACTGAATGCAGGATTTGTGGCACCATATGCTCAGCAATATATACCACCTTGTCCGCTGTAGTCCTCAAATTTTCACGGAAGAGTTCGTTAAGCTGGCTTAATCACTCCACCGGAAATCGGGGGATACGCGCTCAAATCCCGATGAAAGTGAATGATTTTTTTCTCTGCGGGTTTTTTCGCACTACGTAATATTAGGTTAAAGAACTGCTTACAATTGTAGAGGGCAATGCTTTCCGCCGATGTATACGCTTAGACAACGAATGCGAGTAGGAAGATCAAGTGGACTCGGCTGCGGATAAGAGAGCGGACACAGTGGGGAAGGTTAAGTTCGGTTGGTATGATGAGATTTTCAGAGCAGGCCTCTTAGGGCGTCCGAGAAGCGAAGTAGGTCGCTAGTGATGAGGGGCGTAGTGTTTGAAGGATTGCGTACCGGGTGCGCGAGGTAGCCTGAGAAGAATTACGACAGTCGTAAACTCAAAGGGAAGCCCCTTCGCATGAGTTCATGGGACTATGCAGGATATGAAGGGTACACTGAAAAGGGAAAGACACATTTGCGTGGTGCACAATAAACTGGACTTAATTAATTTCGATTCTGTACACACATGAAATAATAAGAAATGGGGAAACATTACTTTATAAGGAACAATTTCATTAAATAATCTGAGAGCTTGGATGGTAGCCTAGAATATGATTAGTGGAATTAGTGACTCACAGGTTAATGAGGACGACGTAGTTGATTTAGATGTAATTATGTAGTAATTTGAGATGAATATACTCGATTTAAAAAAATAATAATGAACTTAAACATAAACCTAAATTGGATAGACATTCAACGAGTTTGTAAATTTATTGCAACAAACAGAGACACTTTTTTACAAATTTACACACTTTCTTTCCTAGGCAGATCTCGATCCGATTTCGCTTTAGAGATCGGGTTTGGAATTGAATCACAAATATTTAGTCTCCACTTATCTGATTCATTAACAAAGATTAGAACAGCATCAAATTGCTATATGAACTGCTGGCCAAATTACATTGATCTTAACAGCTGGCTGAGCAAATAAAGGGCAATAGGCCTTTTGACTACAAACTAAGCGTCATCACGTTCATCTTTGTGGAACATAAGAGTCATTCACATGACTAATATTATAAAACACTAATCAGCCACTTATTTTGCTACTTTACATGAGGGAAGGGGGATGGACCCCCAGAGCCTCCTCCTTACTTGCTCCCCAGGTTGAAGAATATAACAATGAGGGTTTCGAGGCAGAAAGGAGCTGCTGGTGAACTAAGAGAATAACTAATCTCATTTGAGACGGAATGAAAAAATTTCACTGGTTTTTAGAGCAAGGACGGTTTTATGCGACATATGCTGCACCAAAATATGAATTAAGAAATAATGCTTTTTTAATTTTTAGGTCTTAACATTATATTATTCTATTTTAAGCAAGGGAAAATAACATTTCTTTCTACAATTCAACTTATAATCGTCGACTAGTTTCAATATACTGTGCCATTATCAAGACTAGTGAAAAAAAACATAAGTTCATTAATTCATATTTTTCTTGGTTATATAGATTTTCTGGTATATAACCAAGAAGCAATGTATTTTGTATCTCTAGTCATGAAAATCTTGGAGTGTATTGAAACTGGTTAACGATTAAATTTCAAATAGTAGAAATAAAATTTGATATTTTCCCTAACTTCCATTGAGAAATAATTGCAAGAACCAATTTCATTTTTCCGTTTTGTCAAAGTATTATGGCCTAATTAAAGAGAAAGTGACAAGGGATTCATAAATGATTACATAATATGATGCGGGGAGGGGCAGGAGACAACGTTGCGAAGGGATAAGAGAATGAGCAGAAGGTTTTTATGTGATATGGGGGAGTAGATATGGTTGGTAGTGTTGTAAATGCTGATAAAAGAATGACGACGGAGCGCAATCGATAACGCGAAGCGATCAATTTTTCCTCCGTACTCGCAACTGAACTCATAAGAGTGGAATGGCGATACTGCCTCTTCAATTGATCTCATGAAATCGCACGGCTAGCATCTTGTGAAGGACCTCTGGGTTTGCACTCCATTAAAATGTACGAGAAATCTAGCAGCTATTAAATTATTTCTCAGTTTGTATAATTAGAATGATATTGCGACTTGGAGCCAAAAATGCTTTAATACAATACCATTACAATAATATACAACCGAATAAATTCGCCATAAAATGTAAACTTCTTTCAGCTGACTATTGCGCATTACACATTTGAAATACATTGGAGTTAGCCTCGCTAGTAGGGCCCGCACAGGATTCAGCCGAATAATTTAGATAGTTAGAGGTTTAACATGGTGTTTATCCAGTTTTTACTAACTTTAATATTTTAAAACTAATTGTTTCTACTGCTTCCATGGGTAGTCTATGACGACTTGAATTACGGTCCTTTCATCTTAACTCTTTCCAAGGGAAAGGGTGGGGATTAAAGAAACTCGGATGCGTTTAATTGCATACAGGCGTGATTCATGATGCGGGAGCCTATGCCACGCGAACAGCCTCTTCAAACTGAGACAACTTTAAAAACGCATTCCCATATGATCACTAAGATCACCTACAAACAGTTACCGGTATTAACGTCTAGGCAATGATAAACGAGGGATAACGATTCGCACTAGCACAATATTAGGTGATTTTCATCATCAACATCGTCAACAGCTACCGATCCGAATATCAGTTTGGCACAGCTCTCCACTCAACCATTAGATTATATTTTTACATAAAAATAATGATTCTGTTACACATGCTACTTCATCTACTCTGTATATATTATCCGAGGCTATCCTCTGCCGGTTTTTCCTCATACCTGTCCTTCAAGGGTGGTTTTCATCAGGCCCTTGTGTCGCAAGATATAACCGATTAAGAAGTTTCGACTTTACCAAACGTTTTCAAAAGACCTCAGTTCCTTCCAACTCCAACTTCAACTTCCACGTAACTCACAAGATTTATCCATTTCAGATTCAGCTCTCCTCGAGTGTGCGTATGTAACCACTCGCTGGGAGCTCAGAGTTATGCACGGCTGACGCTATGCGTGTTTAGTTCGGTAGCGAAAGCCGAGTGTTCTGCCTTACATTTGCACCATTTAAGTCTCAAAATAGATTTAAACTGAGTTATTTTATAAATTGATTACAGTTCTACAATCCAACGTTAATATTCTTGAAGATGAATACGTGTTACTAGAACCAGATGTCCACTCGCAACACTTACTTGTATCAGGTCCAAAGAGTGTAAGAATGTTACGATGGCAGCTGCTTGAATCCTACTCATATATTCCTATGAACTTTTAATTAAATATAAATCTGAACAGTTAAAGGTGCAATTTAACGATAGGAGACTTTAGGATGGTATTCGGTAGGTAGATTATAGAGGAAGCTGCATCCTTCACTAGGATCTTAAATGGAATACGTTCTTTAATAAAATATTCACTATCCTATATCGTATTAATGTCATGGCTAACTCCGTTGGTAAATTCCCTTGCCCATAAAATCTCCCTGAGGGAGGTTAGATCATGGAATTGGTTACGGTACTTGATAGCGGCTTCATATCCTTCGTTTTTCCACGAGTTACATGAACTGTTATGGAACAGATTTATTATCCGCCGAGACCATCAACGTCAGCGCACAAAAAAATGGCTTTCAATCCGACCAAACTGCAACTTTTCATGACCCAGGTCACTGGAAAAATTTATAAAATTCAGCCTTACCTCCGTTAATGTATACATCAGTATTGTTATACGACCACCTCAGCAACAAGAATACAATAACAATGAAAAATAGAAAAACATTATGGTGTCCTCAATTTTCTCTCGTTTAGCACCGAAGCATAGGATTAAATTCCAGCTCAAAAATTTTTGAGGGCAAAATAAGTACTACCTCACAACCTACTTTCAGATTACATTCAATATCATTATTATCATGATAATAAAGCAGCACAAAAGGTGTGGATTCAATGCACTTCCTCAACATAATGCATGCACGAACCTCTACAACCACTGCAAGGCTCGAGAGCATCTATGCATGAGGTAAGACCTACTTCCAAAATACTGAGCTGCTGCGGGGAGGTCATCCGAGTGAGCTGCCCTGGTAGGATTCCGACGTTCCTGAAATATTCTAAATAGCTTTCTGAGGATTATTTTGATTACGGACATCGCTCAAGGCTGGAAAGGAATGGCCGCGGGTATCTGCATGTGTTTTTTTATATTTCGCTTCCCAGTACCCTGCCACTGCATGATGGAGGAGAGCGGCCTTATTTTTCATGTACCAATTTATAACCGCACATACGCGGCAAGTATTTTTTGAGCATAAAATTCTCCACTGCCTGAGGGAGGAGGAATTAAGCACAACAAATATAAACGGATGGTAATTTTTTAAAAATTGTTAAATATTCCGAATGATAAACTCAATTAAAGCCGAAATATCCTATTTGTATACGCTAGTGAGTGAAAAGTGTCCAAACATTTTTCCGAATATTTTTTGCCTCTTTTGGAGACAATGTATTACTGTTAACACCCATTTAATTTAAAATTTAACAAGCCACTTTACCGCACCATCGTAAGCCACTATCACCTAAAAAAATCTCATTTTCTTCTATTCAAAATGAAAAAGATTAGAAATAAAATAACCGTGGCACGAAAAAATAGTTTTTGCTATAATTTAGAGCAATAGCACGCGAGGGGTTACTTGAGAAAATTTACTGATCGTAATGTTCAATTCATTGGAAATTTATACGTCAGTTATTACTTCAACTGTATGGAATACCTATGTAAGAGTTTAGTGGTACAAGTCACTCAAGTAGTAGTATCATACCTGTGTGACTTAAAAAAAATGCTTTTTGAGTATATTATTTTGTTATATTCCACAATGTATTCTATAGTTGACAAAACAAGTGGCTCCGAAGGACCATTTTGATCTATAAATAAGGTACTATTTGATCAAAAAATATATATTCCAAAACAAAATCGCCGGCACCCATACTTAGTGTTAACAATTGTAATGAATTCTACGATAAACTGTAAGAGAGTACGTGAATAAAAACAACCCACGGTTTGAAAGGGCAATGCCCACCATGAGCGTATACTCTAAGCGTGTCATTTCTCACTAGTCAGATGTCACCTTGAATAAGCAACGAGTATATGGTATCTGGCGCACAAATACAGCCCGTGAACTCAAAGAAATAGAAAGAAAAACACACCATGATTCGTTAAAAGCTTCTGCGGGAAAACAAAAATGATTGAAACATTTTTACATAATTTAGGCTGGGAATAGCTGGAGAATCGAAGGCTACATGATAGCGTAGATTGCTAGGGCTTATAATTACAAATATCGTTCAGAGCGACGCAGAAAACATTATCTCACCTCACCACAATTGTAGTTCCGACAAAAATGATAAGTTACGAGATATTTTTTTCCCGAACGCTTGGGCATGGGAATACGTTTTTCCTCCAAACACAATAAAGGACTTAAAAAATACTTAGTAGGACTCAGTACGCGTATAATTTATTTATTTTTTTCCTTTCCGTTAAGCATTCCTGTTTTATTTGCCACTTTTCCGGCAAACATAATGAATTTACTTTTCTCGGTAAGAAAATAAGCAGCTCATGGAATTGAACTCTAAAAAGAGTTTATGACCACCAGAGCTAAATCTTCGCCGGTCCATCGTCCTCCGCCACAACAATCGGGAACCGACCAATCCCGCCCCTCTTTATGCCAAAACTTCAACGGTCATTCAAATTTTTAATCACCAGCCTTGATAATTAGTTACAGTGATCCAGAAATGGATGACTTTCATTCCTAAAATATGCAGAAATATGTTGTCGTGTGACGTCTCAGAATATCCTGCTTGGTCAAACTATGCCTCGGGATTTGTACCTTTCGCTTTCAAAAACCACTAAACCTTCCTCTTCCCATACCTCTTAGTCGAAAACATCCTTGTTTCACCTTCCCTATATAATGGCATTGTGGAGATCCTAATGGGATTCAGCTACTTCATCGCTCGAGACTGGTCACTCGTCTCTCGTCAGTGGTCAGTCACAATGTAGCCGTCAATTGGAGTCCAAGCGCGGATCGTATGGCCCGTACTACCTCCTTGCTATCCACCCGTACCTTACCAGTAGCTCCTCTCTTTCCCGAGATTTTGATATCCCAAATTTTGGCTATTCTAAACGCACGAGTTCATTATTATTTAATGTCTTTTCATTGAGTTGATTTGGCAATTGGGATTTTACGTGGATTTTACACTTTGGGTTAAAAAATGTAAATAATGGTGTGTGATAATTTGCTTCCCGACACCAAGGGTAAGAACCCAAACTGAAGGCCGTTTTACACGGGGCACAGAATTTCGCAGGATAGAACTGCCTTCATTTCTAAAATGGCGTGGAATTGCGCGAATGCATGAACGAAATTAGAACAGGTGCTATTTTGCCGTCTCACGTCCACGCATTCTCGCATGTGTTCTAGCAATTCACCGCTTTACACGACGAAATTTTGACTGCACCTTCGTACACACGTCAGATTATGCAAGTACGTGCCCCATGTAAAAATGGCCTTTAAAACGTGCGATCCGCGACATAAGTGGCTGGCCGCGACGCGACGTTACAAAGTAACAAAATGGAACCTGAAACACCGGTGTTCTTAGATTTTCTTACCCGCACGGAAACCCGAGAAAAGTTTATTCTTTCCTGTTTTGTTGTTCAGACGCCTATTGAGGCGGCTTGCGGGGGGTAGTATGTAGATGTAGATGATCTCTGATGGAAGTTAAAAAAAAATGGGAAGAAAACCAATTTACATCAATTACACATGCTGCGCGGGAAGGCAGAGGCAGGAGGGGATGACGAACGAGGAAATATATGGGATGTTTTCGCTCTCGAAGACCGTGGAAACGGCGACAGGAGAAAAACAAAAGGGCTCGAGAAGGAAAAACAGGAAAGGGTGGACGAGTGAGTGAAGTGGAGAGGGTGAGCGGCGAGGAGAATGGGAACAAAACAAAGGCGTGGTCCGCAAGATTAAATAAAAAATGAAGGGATAAAAACAACACAGTTTGAGAGGGAGGAAGCTCAGGCTCTAAAATGATGTGGGGAGATTCGACTTACGGCGCCTAAAGCAGAGCTATACCCACTGCATAGCGAAATGATGTAGGGTGACAGGGACAGTGAGACAGAATTTCTAAAATATACCGTGGTGGTAATTACGGTTGCGTAATAGATATTAGGACGTTTATAGACTAACTTATGAATAGAAATAGATGGAAATTTGCCCAAAAAAAGTAATAAAATACTCATCAAAAAATAATTAACTTCAGTTGTGATTGTCTTAGACTTTCTAAAATGTGGGTATTGGTAATGCTCTAAGCATATAGCCGCCTAAAGCAAAACTAATGAGTAAATAGAAGACGAACGTAACTGTTCACTAAATTCAAAGCGTATCATATGTTGCATATAATCAAAATACCAACGATTTATAGAGAAATTCTTATACTTTTTGAACTACAAACTCTCAAATTTAATTACATGGAAACTGGAAAAACTGTAGAGAAGCATAGTGAAAAATTAAACAGAAACATGTTTTCCGTACTCATATTCCCATATTCCGTACAGAGGACACTGGTGAAATATATAAAATTACGCATAAACAATTGCTACGCATTAAAAGCTGAAATTTCAAAGAGGCAAATTGATTTCCAAATACCTGAGATATATGGATACGCAATTTAAATTGAGCAAATGTAATGTCCAGTGGTACGCTGAAATAGAAAGATATCGTATCGACATCGCACTGTGGTACATGGATTGGAATCACTATGAATCGCTACGGGCACACCGCGGATTGATAAAGGCTTCGCGGGCAACAATGGAGAGGCTTGGAATGGGAGGCTCTACGGCACGATTCAAAAGCGACTGCTTTGGGAAACTGGAGCAGATATGGGACATGGAAAGGTTGGAGGGCGAAAAGGGTTGAGATCTAATGGAACGGAAGGGATAAGCGGCAAACATTAAGGCGAGCGCGGAAAGGCCTGGGGGTAGGAGGTGAGGGGTAGAGGGGGTAGTGAAAGTACAAAAGTTGTTGCGTACAAGAGGGACGATGTACTTCATGATGGGGGATGTGGGCAAACGGGAAAACATATTGGCACCCACACCAACTGCCTACAGTTTCGGACCCTGGAAAAGACCCTGAAGGGGTTTGAGAATAAAAAAATACGAGAGTAGGGGACTCTATAGGGTACGCCGAGTTGAAAGCGTGGCTTTTGAGAAGGGGATCAGGGAATAAAGGATGCGTTGAGAGTTCCAGGGTGGATAGATATGCGTACGCTGGTGTGGGAAGAGTGGAGAAATAATATAGAGGGTTGGGTTGGGTGAGGACAAAACCAAAAAGCGTGGTAGAGGTGGTGGTGGCTACGTTTATTCGCCGAGGGCGGAATGCGAAATGTAATTACGGAGAGGAGAGGGCGGTAAAGCCGCATTAATTTTAAGCAGCGTTGGCCTGTCCTGTCGTCGGGCAAATATGAAGAATGTGCCCGGGAGGGGATTTTTTTTTTTTTAAGTTGGAAAGGAGAGGAGATATGGGTTAACATGGTGAGTGGCGTCACCTAACTCACTCATGCCTCGTTCAGATTACAATTGCTCCAGCCAAGCTGCCTAATTCCATCCCTTAGAAGGCTGATTTCTGTCATCACTTCTATCGTATTTTAATCGTTTTCCAAAAATGTGGTTCTCTTTCAAAAGTGTAATAATACCCACTTTATTTCCAATATTTTGCATTGTAATGTTTGTCATTGCGAGGAACAGCATAGATATATAATGAATTTGATAGATCACATCATCATGTGCATAAATTTCGGTAAATATACCTTACTGGGTGCTTTCCATTCATCGACACATGCCGACACAAGTCAACTTGTGTCGCGGTTTTCGTGTTCCATTTTATGTGTGTCGCCGACTGTTGTGACACAAGTCAGCAAAATATTACGCGCAGGAATTTGAGAGTTTTAACCAGTTCCCGTGAGTCGACACCATTCGACGCGTGAGTTGCATGAATTGCAAGCACCCATTTTACCGTATTTCTCCTTGAAACTTGGCTCAATTTGTCCTTTAGTGACACTAGTTGCGACTTTTGTAAACCGACTGAAATACGCGTTGGGAGACAACACATTTAGAGGCCGACTTGAGGATCCTCTTTTCTTATATTGGTGATTCCAGCGATCTTCCTAACGATAGCTGGCAGAACTAGTGGTATGGACGCATCCGAATACTAGTATACGCAGTTCCGTACGTTGCCATTCCACGATGGTTAGGAGCTGCGATACTGGGAGAGGGAGTGACAAGAGGAAGACGAAAAGTTTTTGAAGATAAGTGCTGAAAAATTGATTTCGACATGCAGATGAGGAAATGTATAAAGAGATTAAGTGACGCGGACGTTCTCCATCAGAGAGAAAATAAGGAAAAGTATCTACTGCCGACTGACAAATTTTTTGAAGCTACGTTCCCATGCGATTATGTAAAAATGAACCAGAAGCAAAAAAAATGAAAGTGATGGAAACCACTGTCTTTCTCAATTCCGTCTTGTTTATTCTCTTTAAAATAAAAAAATGCTTCAACTGCGTCGATGGAATCAATTTCAGATATCTACGATTTGAAATAGCTAATATAATATATTTGAAATGATTTTACGTAGAATCAGGATGCATTTTAACATACTGACTCACCCTTTACATGAATTACATCACGCTAATGAGAAAAATAGTTCTGCATAAGGTTTATATTTTTTTACTTGATAATATATAGCAAACAATTAGGATTGACATAAGAGGAAGGTCAAGTTAGCGGTAAGACATAATTATCCTCGGTATAGCAATTTTCATATTTGACTAGTTCGGCTTTAATGAAAAAATATAAACTAGGATTCAAAAAAGTGCCTATATTTAAATCACTGCATTTCTTATTTAATACCACAATTATCAATAACCGATATCTATTATCTATCAATTTTGTTCAATAAACTAGCCACGACGAACATCTCTTGCTCAGCTCCGGAAAATATTTTCTTTTTCAGCTCTTATATAGATGAGAAGATTGGGAACGCAAGAATAAGGAATATAAGGATGGAAGGACTACTCTCAGCATTAATATTAGATGAGAAGGAAGGAAAGATAATCACCAAGCATTGGGAGAATAGCCGAGTATATTCAATGAAGAGAGGTTATGGAAATGGAGAATAAGATGAGGAGAAGGTAATTTGATACGGCGAAAAGAAAGCTTCAGCTACCTAGAGGCGGAAGATTGGGGCATAAAAAAATATGAAAAATCATTTTTCGACTGTATTTTTTTATATTTTTTATTTGGGGTCGACGGCCACCGATCCTAAAGATCAATATGCGACACAGACGATGGGTATAAGAAATCACTTCAAAAGTGTAATATCATGAGAATAGCGTCATAATGTGGTACGTTTGTACTTAAGTAAGTACATGGTAAGTACGTACATTTTATTATTTAAAATACGGTCATGTAGTTCAAACTGATAGAATTCCGTGCAACTTGGTGAAATGCATTCTCAGATAAAATAAATTAAAACTCTAGGTATGATCCAGATAGTGCAATTTTTTATAGTACGACCCGAGTCCCACCTACTCTCTATGCATCTTCAAAATGATTATAGGTACTGATTATATTCAGCAACGAAATTAATTTTTCAAACAGTAGGTAAATGACCAGAAAAGGGGATTTTAAATTTCGAGTCTACATAAAAGTTAATATCCACACTTTTTATATATACATTATATTGAAATAATTTGTAACTTCTAGTCAAGCTATGCCGTCAACTTTTCATATTCAACGCACCTAACAATCTCTTCCTCTCTGGATCATATACGTCATTACAATTTTTTTTGTCCCGATGTTTACATTTTTTCTCATCAGTGCATCGATCGACCTTCAACTTCTATATACCAAGTGAAGCGTGAAAATGTGAAGGATGTATTTAAAAGAAAAGTTTACCACAATTTTTGTATTGAAATAAATAATGAAATTTCTACCACATGACTCGAGATTCCTAGCTAGGAAAACTTTCCTCTAAAGGCAATGTACAGTTTTATGCACATTGGCTACTTGAGTGAGAGAAATTACAAACTATTAATAACATAAATTTAATGCAGGTTAAAATTGGAACGAATTTAACCATTCCAAAATAAAACTTTATATAAAGAGAGCAACAATGGAAATATTGTTCATATTATGTAGTGGGCATGCAAAAATCTGTAGTGTTCACTTCTAAGGGCAAGAAGTTCAACAAAGCCACGGGAATGATGTTAAATCCCTGAATATACTTACTATTATTTCTCAAATTTGACATGCATAAACGAATTTAGAATCCATTCTTATATTGATTCTGCCAATCTAAGGCCATTCATCTTGAACACTTGCTTCATATTCTTTAAGGATCACTTGATACTATGCTATTTTTTCCTCAGAAATTGCTATTTGAGGTCTATCGACGTTATTCTTAGCCAATAATATTATTTCCAGGACTGATGACACACTTCTTTTCCGAGCGCATCGCCGAATTCCCAGCCATAAGCCAATACTTTCAGCTCACACCGTGTTACGGAACTTTTTTTTATATTAGCGCACATACATGTAGCAAATATGGGGCACTGAGCATTTCCGTGATTCCCATCCCGATACGTGAGTAGGCTTGTACATCTACCCGACCAGGAAGCAAATTCCAGATTCTGAGACTACTACCGAATTCCAAGCATATCGTAAAATTCTTTTCTGTGCTGTGATATTGAGAATTCATTCGTGGGACGTAGGGGGAAAAATAAAAAATATATTTCGAGAGAAAATAGGAGGATATGGTTTTTAACTAAACTGCAACTATCCTTTAAATAGATTTAGATCGTCGCCGACAGAAATTTTAGCAAGTTTATCTGGTAACGAAGCATGCTCTTTTATTGGGAGCGAACTCTTCAATATTACGTGAGAATTGACGAGGTGAGGCATTTTACCTCAGCCTCTGCTAACGTTTAAATAAGTACGCTTACATCTAATTCAAAGATATCTATTAAAACACTATATTTCATGTCATGATACACAGGAAATTTCACCTAAGAAGTTAAATATAAATATGTGAGCAAAAAAGTTAAAATCAGATTGCAAGCAATATTTTAATGTAAGTAAAATTTCCACAACATACTCAGAATGTATGCTTTTAAAAGCATAGTTATACCTATCATCAGCAATTAATGCGGAAAATGCATGATATCTTACCAGAATTTTCCCAAAAAAAATTGAAACGTTTCAATGACGTCCGTCTTTTGCCTACATAAAGTCAAAATTTTAGTTCCCTCTGTTTTCAATTTCAATAGGTTTAAAAAAACCGAGAGCAGGTATCATATTAAATGCAATACAATCGACTTTATGACTCACTGTTTTCACGCTCTGTGGAATAGAAATGAAATGAAATGCACATAATGATAAGAACTCCATTACTTTCATTGCCTCGTAAAATAGAATTCTAATTTAAAAAATAAGTTGAATGAAAGGCTATGATAAGATCCATTGTTTTCTTCCTTGCATAACTATTCTTACGTACTCGTCCCTTCGTTCATTAAAACATTCATGTACTTTACGAATCCTTTTATTTAGCCAAGTGTCTACATCTGTACCGTAACTCTCAAAATTTTGCATTACCTTAACGTACTAAAAGGTCGATCTATCTAAGAGTGAATATGACCTATCTACGACAAATGCCACGTATCCTCGTGCAATATTTAATCTCACTTCATTTACAAAACATCCACCAACATGAGATTTTGCTAAATTTTCCTGATTCAGTATCTCTGAGAATTCCGTGAGTCACCTTTTCTGATGACTGCTGTTGCACTTGTGTTGCTTTCTGATGACATTTAGAACTCATGCCTCTAAACGACTTAAATTATAACTCAATCAAAATTGATTAAAAAGGAAATAGATAACTTTTCCACCCGGGTTATTCGCACGAGACGCATTTCGTAGTATGCAATATCCGAAATTTGTTGTACACAATGGCTTGCGTTTTGCTCTAAACATTTTCGTGGAAAATTATGCAATCTCTTATTTGACCGATATTGAGAATCACCTTTACAACAACGTTTTAATTAAACGTGACAAAAAGTACAATTTAAAAGGATAATATAGCCGTGCGAATATACGAACGGTGAGAACTCTCAAGCAAGGTAAACTGGCACATCGCGACTGCGATATGCTTCTCCGAGCTCCTAATTTGAGATCTAACATCCGAGAGGCGTCATATGCAAATTCGACAGTTTCATCTAATTACGCGCAGGTTTCATCCAGCCATTTACTATGCACAGGCCGTCGTCTCAAAGTCATCATGGCGCCTAATGTTTCCTGATCTCTTGGGAGTTTAGTACCTATAGCTACGCCGTAATTACACGTCTACGAAATGAACGGCTTCTATACGAGTCTCGTTATATGACCTCCCGGAATAACTCGTGCAACCGGCGACCACTAAAACATTTACTTCACAAGCAATTGATTTCATTGCTTTAACACCAATTTAACTGTAGCAAAGAATATACAAGAGTCATGATACTAATGTACAATGTTTTTACATAAACCTGAACTCATTAAGGAGTCACTCGCAATACTCAAAATGTGCGAAAATTCCATAGAGAAAAAAATCATGCGCCTCGACTAAGATTCGAACCCAAATCCCCTCGATTTCCCTTCGAGTGCTTTTCCCCAGTTTAGCTTCAAAGGCATTATATCCATTTATGGAAGTTTTCATAAAAGCCTAGACGCCTCGATAGCTTAACTGGCTAAAGCACTCCACCGGAAATCGGGGAATAAGGGTTCGAATCCCGGTCAAGGGGAATAATAATTTTATTGGAATTTTGAACATTTTATTCGCTGCGGATGACTTCTTTAAATTATCTCCGTGGCTCGGTTTCTTATAATGCCTATAAGCTTAGTACTAGACCGGGAATCGGGAGATCAGGGTTCGAATCCCGATCAAGGCGAATGGTTTTTATTTCTGAGGACTTTTGGTGCTTATTCGTACTTTCTTGTTTTCGTCCAATTAAACATACCATTAAGGTATAGGTAAGCGACTATTCAAAAGAATGAGCCTATTTTACGGAATCAATCACCAGACGGTAAAGGTACGATGGTTAGAGACTTTTAGTTATTTAGAGAAAACTAATAAAAAAAACAATATAGAATGTAAATTTACGGAAGAAGTTGTAAAAAATTTATGAAATTCATCTTTTATGCACTTTTTAATTCAAGCATCGTTCCAAAAGTGTGTAATTTCCCAATTTAGTGCAATTAAACATACCCTAAAGCTATTTATAAGTGACTATTCAAAATAATGCACATCTATAACAAAAAATAAGGTAAAATAAGTAACCAAATGGTATAGGAACGACGCGTAAAAAGCTTAAATAACAGAGATTAAATTTTTAAAAAATCCCTTTTTGGTTTAATTTATCATATCGTACAGCTATTTTTATCTGACTATTCAAATGAATGTGCATCTGTTACAAAATAGGAGGTTGAATCAATCTCCAGATGGTAAAGGTGGTACAGGTATAGACCTTAAGTAATTTAGAGATAGATAATAAAAAAGAGAACGAAGGAAGGCATGATTCAATGACAATTCCGAGGGAATGAACTCATTCAGCACACGTATTTTAAATAAAAATTGAGAAAAAATAAAAAAGATTCCCGTTTTGGTTTCATTTAGCATACAGTAAAGCTATTTTTAACTGACTATTCAAAAGAATCTGTATCTTCTACCAAATAGGAGGTAAATCGATCAACATACGGTAAAGGTACGATGGACAGAGACCTTCAGTTATTTAGAGAAAACTAATAAAAAAGGGATTGTAGGAAGGCATGATTGGATGACAATTCTGAGGGAATGAACTCATTCAGAACACGTATTTCAATCACGGGAAACGCGATTTAAACGAAATCCGAGGTGAGGAAAAAGGCGAGGGGAGGAAATGGTTTAATCTCAATGCAGAGGGCGGAAAAATCCCCAAGGTACGGTGTCACCAGCCCACACGCAAAAGAACATGAGGGCCTCCACAGTGCCGCACATACCGGCCAAGCGACACGCTGGAGGCGGCTGAACTCTTCGAATGATGTAACATATCCAGATATTAAATTATAAAGATTAAAGAAAATAGTACAATAAAGCATAAGGTCTTGGAGTTTCGGTCTGGGAATGAAAAATGGGAATGGAAATGCAAAATTGTTAGCCAAAATTTCGATAAATTTCTTATACCTTATTCAGGGTTAGGAATCAAAGAAGATACAATGAATTAATTAACTGTAGTTACATTAATACCCGTATATTTTATAACGAGAACAATACTTGGTGGCGGAGTAAGAGTTCCGATATTACCTTAGGAAATGAGAGAAATCAAAAATTTAAACGTTATTTTAGAAAGTACTTGAAAATGCGAATTAATCTTTTAATTTGAGCGTAAATATTATATCACATATATCTTTAGTGATCAAAAACTACAGTTCGGTAAATAAAATTCTATAGCTTATTTATTTCTTAAGTGAAATTAGAGGCTAAGCTTCAAAGGTATAACTTTATTCCAACGTGACTTTATTTTTTGTTAGTACATTTTTCGAGTATTATTGCAAGATAGAGGACTGATAAAATCCCCAATGTACAGTGTCACGAGCCCAAATATTAGAGAGCATGAGGGTTGCTACAGTACCACACAAACTAGACAAGCGACACGCTGGATGCGACTCAGCTCTTCGAATGATGTAATATATCCAGATATATAATTCCCAACGCTAAAATAAATTGCGCACATCCTAGTTCTGTCAATGATCGTATGTTACTAACGAGTAAGATACTTATGTGATGAAAAAGTGTTCCGGTTGTACATTAGGAAATCAAAAAATAAAATATTTGAACGTCACTTTATAAAGTACGTAATATTGCGAATTGATCACTAATTTAATCATATATATCCTGTGAGCATTAGCTAAATTTCGGTTAGACAATTCTTTAGTCAAATTATTTCTTGATGTAAGTAATTTATTAATGTATTTATATCTTCAATGTAACGCAAGGTTATTATTTAAATACTTATTATATTATTAGTATCTTTTATATCTACTTATTAGTATCTTTTTCGAGTGAGTTAGTATAGAGTCACGCTTTTCATTTAAGATTATGAATTAAGAGAGTTAACATTTCGTAAAAGTTAGTACAATAAACTCAAAGTCGACTTTAAATGATGTATACTATACTTATGATTACTAATATACGACTGAGTAAAGATAGAGTCTGTAACAGAATGCCGGTATATTTCGATGTATTTTGTACATCTTTACTTTCAACCACATTCATACACAGGTACATGTACAGGTAGAGCATGGTTCATCCAAACAATAAATTTCCACTGCGAATCCCTTTACTTTCGATTATCTAGATAATTTTTTTTGAAATGAGATGGTATGTTTTATATGAGTTTCATAAAAATACCTACTTAATAATGCATTACAAGATGAAACTACTGTGAGTTACATCATTGAATTTATGATTCCAGGAAAATTTTCTGTTATTATACATTTTTATATTATTAGCACGGAAAATCTGATTAAGTCTTTAAACATAAAAAATGGCTGAAATTGTAAATTTCTACCTTTTTCAGCAACTCCCTTCAATTTATTTACGTGGTAGCCGTACAATAGTCCTCCTTAAACCGCATTTGGGTGCGAAGCAGCACTGCCAAGACTACCCCATCACGTTAGAATTTTTATCCCTTATCTTCAGCGGCGGTTTTTCTCTCTTTTCTCCCACACCATAACCATCACAGTTACATTGAAAATCCTCTCTCCTTTCAGATGTCCCACACCGGACCAAATCCCAGGAGTGAAAAACCCTCCTTTCCATCCCCGGCCTTGCCTCATCCTCTTTCCGCGTCAATTAACACCAGATTCACGGGAATCGGATAGTCTGTTTGTCGAGCGCTTCTTTTTTTTAAGTGACGAAGGACAATGGAAGGAGTTTTGGTGAATCAATCCCGAAAGCACACTCGTTTGAGGCGATAAATCGAATCGAATAAACGCGGCAGTGGTTAACGCAGTTGCTTCCTCCCCAACTACATCCAGTCTGTACAACACACATTCCTACCACCCAACCCGCTCAGTTCTTCCGTTGGCGTAAATTAAGACGCACGGCTGACTTTTGCAATCATTTCGTGTGCGTAACTCCCTCGAAAGATATCACAAGTGAATCAAAGGACTACTTATTACACAAAATGGTTATTTTCTCACAAAACGGTAAAGAAATAATTTCAATTCCACGATTTAATTCATTAGATTGATTTTATTAGAGCACCTTTTCTTACATACTTCCCCTCAAAGTTCTTAAACAATTACTTTACGCCTGTGCGAGATTTTCAATGAGCTACAGAAGTATTTAAGTGAAAGTATTATTGGGAAAAACCGACATTAAAAAAAACATAAATCAAGTCCTGCTTAGAGCTGCTGAAATAGTATAAAGTACGAGCACCTATTTACTAAAAAATATCATTGAAGGAACGCAGCAGTGCCAGTTCAAAATTAGTTTCAAATGCGGAAACTACCAACGCGAAATCGTGCGATTCATTATTAACCCTCCGGAACTCGCGCTGAGCCCGCTAGGCTCACATTGTTGATATTTTCTAAATAGTTCTTGATAAATTCTCAATAATGCGCTTAAATTTTTTCTACCTTTTCCTTACTCTTTTGGTTACGTTTAACATGCGCAGAATATCCCGATCAACCTATCATAAGGGTGGAATATGATACTTTTCTTCGTATGCACGCGGTCTGAGCCCCTCAGGCTCTACGCGCATGCTTGCAGAATGTTCATTGCTAATTTTACTTTCTTTTTATCCTAATACCAACACTGTGTAGTGGTTTTACGAGTCAATAAATCAATAACAACTAATGGTCATCCATTTTATATCACACTCGATATGAAGTAGTAATTACATATTTTATCAGACTTAAATGGACTATGTTTTCATGAAGTGGACCATGTCAGCATTATTAGTTTGATTTAAACAAATAAGAGAGGAAAAATAATCGACTTTCATAGGCGACCTCAAAAAGAATATAGAGCCTGATAGGCTCAGCGCGAGTACTCGCGTTCAAAAAAGGGGCGCGAGTCCTGCAGGGTTAAAATGCGATCAAAAATCATGTATACTACTCACACATCAGTCACGCTAATACTTTGTAATAAACAAATTTTGTTTACAATAAATTGAAGCTTACAGACGTCGTAGTATGTTTCAATATCTAAACTTTATGAAATATTTACAGTTCCTACCTTCTAAATTCTTTAATTTTTTATGAATACTTTGTATGGTCATTTAAACTTACCTAAAAGATTTCAAATAATTCCAACCGGTAAACAAAATGTGATTTTCCATGTGATTTCGTCGAAGTAGGCCATTATGTTTGGATGCATACCTGCAAAGTATATGAAGAAAGAGATTAGACACGAGAATGCTAAAATATAAAAAAAACATGAAAGTTTAAATATTAATATTATGCAGGAGAAAATTCTGTGTTGATGAGTTGGTTTGTGGTATAGGTACATATTTCAGCTGTAAATGCATGATTTATCAGTAAAATTACTCATATAAAATGAAATTAAGGTGATAGTTATACAAAAGAGCAGAAAGTATACAGGAATTAAATAAATTGCAAAAGTAAAACTTGAGAATGAAGTGAATGGTAATAGGTGCCATATGATTTTTACTCCGCACTATTCGGATGGTAGTAGTAAGGAACACAAAATCGTAATAAAATCAAGAAATATAGCGGGATTTGATGCAACACAATGTATTTAAGGCAACATACGGTACTAAAATAATGGATATTAGCTTGATTTATATGTCAGCAAAATAGCAAAGCCTAGAAAACAAGGATCACAGCAGTGTATCAAACCTTTAATATCGTTTTATCAAACCTTTAGAATTTAGCCGAAATAAAAAGAAAATGAAATATAGTGGATTCATATCGCAAGTACAGATATGAAAATATTGGAGGTATTTCTTCCAGAAGAAGATCTTTGCTATACGCAATGAAATGCAGTGGGCTTGATGAAATATTAGTACAAATATCTTTCAACGTACACACAAGAAGGATATCATCACTAAGCATAGGCGGATTTAGAGGTGGGGGCACGTGCCCACTCCCCCCCCCCCCCCCCACCAGATGCTTAAAAAATATACAAGAGTTGTAATACGGTTATTATTAGGCTTGTTTTTTTACGTATTACGGAGCTACAATCATTTTATTTAATATTAATATCTTTCGTATCAAAATAAAAAGAATACTTTCTAAAGTAATTGTTGTATTTTTTTAAAATTCAAATATGAGAAGACCTGTCAGACCCTTGTGCTCCCCCCAGACAAAAAATCTGGATCCACTCCTGTTACTAACTCATCCATTATAGAATAGCATTCAGTGACTCCCTATAAAAAAAACCTTTTTAGAAAAAAGTAAAAGAATTCAGATGATTATAAAAAGAAGTCAAAGACCAAGATAAAAATGAATAAATAATCTAAGAAAAATAGGCATGAAGATGATGCCAGATATGACAAGGATGAGATGCTATTTCCACACTGGCAATTACATTTCTACTTAAAAAGCGATAAGAATATCATCTATGAATCCTAAATAAGTCATAATATCGATTAGTGGAAAATGTCGCCACATGGTCAACCACATATCGTGCAACATTATTTTATACATATTTTATTACAACATACTTTTCAAATGATTTTTGACGGATAAAATGCTAACTAAGAAGCCAAAAAGTCAACCAAAACGCAAAAAAGTGCTCTTTGTGATTGAAATCGCTGAATTAAATACAAATATATTTTAGGTGCTTCACTATTGCCACTAAAAGAGAAGTCGCGCGAAGCCAGCCGGAGAGCCCGATGACCACATTTAATTTAGGTGCGATGAATATACTGTTCAAAAACTGTCTAGTACACTCGTTAACATTTCAAAAATCGATAATGAAAAATTTGGGTAAATATTACCAGAAAAGCACCCTCCTGTTCATGAGTTGCACTAATAAAAACACAAAAAAGAACTTTGTAACACTTTAACTTCCTCTTTTGAAATGAAAGGAAAGGATATTTAGCAATGAAGGCTAATGAAGGAAGTCCGGATACAATATAAACAAAATAAAAAGAATAATTTTTAGAAAAAAAACTTATTCTATCAGACTTAGTTCCAGTAACCGGGAAAGTTCAAGCATCTCACTCTCCATCGGATAGACTAATGAAAAACGTGAAAGTAAGGTCTCATAGAAGATAAAGTTCATAACTTACGGACAACTTTCTTCTTCCATCGATAGACATTTATGATGGAAAATTCACGATTATCTGTTGAAATGGGAAGAATCGGATGGGAAAAAGAAAAACTGTCTCTCTTTAGAATCGTCTTTATAATTGCGAGACAAACGGTACAGATGCTTCACTTCCTTACTTTCATTTCTCCATTTGCAGTACCTACTTTCTAGGTCTTCACAACAGGGAATCTACAACAATCAACAAAAAAGGACACTCAAAAGCACCCATGCCCTTCATAAGAGCAACATACCCAAGCGAGACTCGAACCCGTGACATTTGTTTTGGTAGTTGTGGACTTTACCCCGCCGCCGCCGAGGCAGGCTGATACATTTAACACTAGAACCGCGGACGGGACTTTTTTGTCCCATCGCCCTTTGCAAATGTTTGCCATTCATGTACTAGTGGTTTGATCCCTTTGGAATTTACTGACATTTACTCATTTTTTATGCTTCTTCGAATGGTCGTATCGAAAGTATTGTACGATGTTTGGTTCGCGAGAAAAACGACGATTTACCTAGAACCGCGGGATGGGACTTTTTAATCCCATATGGGGAAAACATACAATTTCAGTTTTTTTTGTATACTTATTTTGTATTTAGCATAATAACAGTTTATTACGAAGGGGATCGATGCAAAGATACCGTTATTCTGCCAGTTATAAGCGCAGAAGGGAGTAATCTGTGCACTGCGCCGGCCGCCTACTCACGCAGCGCCGGCCGCGTCACATCTGCCCGGCGCTGCGCTCCTCTTGACAAACAACACTTTTGCTGTCAAAATAAGTTTACTGTATTCCTAGGGATACTTAATAAAACGTTTTAAACATTACCTAAACAGGTGTTTTTTCACACAAAAAACCGTCAATAATACTTAAACATGACAGGATCAACGTATTTTGTCGATGGGACAAAAAAAGTCCCATGCCGCGGTTTTGGTGGGGTTGGAAAGTTCAGCGGTTCTAGTGTTAAATCATTTAAACTATAATTTTCACTTTAAAACAAAATGTGATATAACCGGTAGGCAGGAAGCAAGGAGAGTTAAGTTAAAAAAGAAGTGGAACTAGAAGTAAAGAAATACGGTAGAGAATGATGGTCGAATGGAAATAGGAGTTTAAACATGCACGCAAAAGGGGCATGGATGAATGGGTGTAGCTGGAGTGTGTCCACCCGATCAGGAGAGTTGATTACCATACGATACGCCCCCGAGTATATACCACGTCTGCTTTTCGAATATCCCAGCCTACCCCTTCTTCATCATTAAGCCTTCCCCAGAAAGGACGCAGCGATGCCTTCGATTATGCAAACATTGTTGTGCTGCTAGGCCAAAGTGCTGGTCCCAAGCTAAAGAAAATATTTGCAAGTACGCCCATAATGGTTGCGCGATTACCAAAATCTTAGAAAAAATTGAGAACTCACAGTCCCGTATTATTAGGCTAACAACTAAAGTAAGTACTTAAAAATGCATTCTTAAAAGTTTGGAATACAGGTACTTTTTTGCGATAGTGAAAACTAATGGATATTATATTTAAATTTGAAATATGCATTAAGAAAAAAGCCATTGCTTTCTGGAAGGTTTCATGTGAGCATGGCCAAAACTGGATTGAAAGCAATTTATATCTGATTGGTTCTAGAGAACTTAATTGGCAAAAGGCCGGTGTTTTCATCTTACTGGTTTCATTAGGGCAATATTTTACTAAGGGATAGAGACATTTTAGGAGAATGGATGCCGAATATTATTAATAATTACTCTTATTATTTTATAACAAAACATATAAGAAACAAAATAGACCAGTCAACTTTTCAGTATGCACTTATCCTAAAATTTTTAAAAAGGTTTTATGACGCAACACATCAAACAAAAAATGATTTCATATAAGATAGAGCCAAGTACTTAGAAAGCTAGCCACTGATCTTCCGATTCAATTGATCTGAACTTCAAAGCTTCTCCAAAAGGATATATTTCCCAGAGGAGTTACTAACACAAACATTTCCTGCATTCAAATCGACTCCTTAAAAAAAATCGTAAGAGTTCCAAGATAATACATCATAGTTTCTTCCTTAGATGTATATTTGATGAGATTTATATTAGTTTATTTTTCATTTTCCCCAATATATAGAGCGGTCCAAAAAGTACAACATTGGGAGCTCCTCTAAATATGCATTTTTTCGGCGATGAGCACCTATTTAGACGCAAAACTTGTGCGGCAGGCCATTCCATCAATTTCGGAAATACGGATAAGCCATTGATAACCAAATCTGTTGGATACGGTGAGTTTTATTATAATTGGAAACATAAATTCCACCATTGCAGACAACGTCGCTGCGCAGGAGTGAATTAAAATCTGAGCATGCTAAAAAATTATCGTATTACACGATTTCATTCTCCAGTTCATTCTCCCAAAATGAAATTGAGTACTCCTTCTTCCCTGATATCCACTAACCTATCCATTATCCATTCTTCTAAATTTTATTTAAATAACCATAGGTAGGCCGTCTCCTTCACAGTCATAAATTTTCAACAAAGAATGTTATTCTAGATTCGAAAATCACCCGTTATCATCCCAAGTATCCTGCCTAGAAAAAATCTCCATGCTCACATATGCATTCTTACTTGCACCAAACGTCTTTTTTCCTATACCCTAATCTCTTCCAAAAGCTACCTACCCCCAACTTTAATGCAAACCCCCTTGTTAGAGATAGGCACAGGTAGAAAAATGAACGCCCTAGATAACGGAAATGACCTTGAAAAGTAGATATAATGGCCGGAAATATTGGTTGATAAATTGAAAACTTTATGTAGCACCTGACTAAATGAATTTATATATTTACAAGTATCGTTACGTTGTTCCGTAACGCCTCATATTGTATGAAATTGTTGAAGGCTTGATGTGGTGGAAATTCTATATATCCACAGTAAAATTTATACAAAAATGGCAATTTCCACACTAATATCCACACACAGACTCCACAACCAACCATGGTTTCGACACTCTTTCATTTTCACATCCTTGAAACTTCCATGAAAATGACATACAGTCGGAAACATGGTCGGTAGTGGAGTTATTTATAAAAGTGTGAAAATTACCATTTGTATTTTATACCTCAAAATGCGTTTATATACTAACGCTGCCTGCATCCCTGTACCCCATAACCGTTTCTCAAGCTGTAGCGCAGCTCAAACAACCCACGTAAAGCGGGAGGGTACGTGCATTTCTGGGGTTAAAACAATCAGAATCGTAACACGCTCGCGTACCTCCACGAGGTCCACCCGCGCGGCTAAACACATCATCGCCATGCGCGCTCTCCCCGCTTTCATCTCCGAACTGCAATCCCACAAACTATCCACTATCGCGTTTGAACGCTCCGACCGGGTCCCAAAACGTTGTTCCCATTCCACGGGATCTCTCTGTACGTTCGACGCGTCATACTCCCCCGTACGGATCCTCCCTAACGACCCTTTAAACATTCGCATCCCAGCGGCCTCGGACACGATGGCACGTGCTCAGATCTGCCACGCCCACTACCCCTCGGGCAACATCGCTTTCCCGTTTTTTTTGCTGTTTTCCTACGACCCCAGCGAAGCATTTCCGTTCCCAACCAGAGGAAACTGTTCTCGAATGAAACTGTACCATACGTGGGTGCGGTCAACGCGTGGGTACTATCATTACGCTCAGCTTGCGATTACAGTGACGCATGAGGGGATATGGTATGGGTTATCATCCCAAAAAGTTTGTATTTTTATATCGAAGAATATCTTTCTTCGCCAACAGTAACAACTTTAAATAAACATAGCACTAGTTGAAAAACCGTCAATTTCAAAGGCGCTTAAAAAGGTAGTGAAACGAGTAGTAGAAAAGTATCGCTCTGCCCATAGATTAGTATCTCCATCATCCGTTATCAAATCATAAGAAAGCACCTTAAAGTTACCGTAGGTTATTACTAAAATAATAACTAATCTTCATTAAGTACACTTTCACTCATTACAAATAAGGTATCAAACTCACATCCTTATGTAAATTACACAATATCTTATTTATATCCACCATATTTTCGACATCAAACTACCAATCATAATTCGAAGTCAGTTTAAAGCCAATCCTTAGGTTTCCAAGTGGATAATTTGTAGATGAAATAGTAAATGGAATAAAATAAATCTTTTAAACGAAAAATTTTGAAAGGAACTAGATGTAGGAAAATTTTTAATTGAAATTACAACCATCAGTGTTTCTTTTTTCCTATAAGTAAATGATGAAATCATGTATGTTCTTTTAATGGAGGTACTATAGCTAAGTAAAATAGCTAGCTTCCAACTAACTATAATGTATGGATAGCCATTATATGAAGATTAATTCATAGAATTTATTGGCTATGGTACACAAAGAAAATTTTCCGCCCTTATAAAAAACACGCATATATCAACGTTAGTAGTTCTAATGCAAATCATATGAGGCCTCATTTCTGGCGTTCCTCCCATCCATTTGCCCTTAGATATTCTACTTCATTAGATTATCATCTTGAAAGATGTAGTCAAGTCGTTTTAAATCTTATCTCTTCTCATAATCTTTTAAGAACCACATTACTGCTCTCTCCAATTAACACTCTCTCAGAACAGTTTGCTAGAAATCTCGAAAAGGCTGCGCTGTAACCATACTCTAACAATGAGCCCAACTTTCCGAATTACGGAGAATGGAAGAAGTAAGCACACTTAATAATTATCTATCCTTGAAGGCTTTCCCTGAGAGTGGTGAATCTAAGCTTTTCCGGGAATAGGCGTACGGCTGAACATTGCTCTGAGGTTCACTAACGAATGCATGTGAACGTCAGCATGTTATCATCGTGAACGCCGATGTGCGCAGCATGCCGCAAAGGGTACACCTTTTGTGCGCGATTCGGTAGCTTCATTATTCTATACGCTTCGGTAAAATAGCGTATCTTGAGGCGAACACGCGATTCCAATGGCAGCTTCCATAGACATACGTTGCACTAATTTAAAAACGTACCATACCGCAGACAACCTAATAGGCGTATGGCAGAAGGTGTTAGAACTCCAACCATTAATGAAAAATAATAGGAAATGCGAGCACTGTGTTGCATAAGCATAAATTATGGGACTTTTTGCTCGGGAGAAATACAAATTCGATAGCTATCTATTTGACAAAACATTTCTCCATCAATGTATCGTTTTTGTCACACCTAGAAATACACTGAAGTTCAAGGATAACGTTCTCCGGGTCGATCTAAAAGATTTAATTTCTCGAGCATTCTAAGCACCGCACGTTGCGTCCAAACCTGAAGCGGCTCCCAGCCTAATTCGTTTAAAAGCTGCGCAACGGTTTCTGTTCACCTTTAGCAGTTTATGACGAATCACACAGCATAATATTTTTATTCCCATTGCAGCGCGTATTGCCTTTTTACATCGGGGTTTATTCTATAATTGCACAAGTACACGTGCAAGAACAACCATGCCTACGCAGATAGAGGCCCTACCCAGGTGGCACTCGAACCCGCGATCTATTGTTCGGCTAGCGAGGACTTGGTATGCCGTCACCGAGGCCAACCTTAGTATTTTTTTTTGAGTTCACGGAATAAGCTTTTTTGCGCCGAAACCCATATGCTCGCTGCGCGTAATCGAAAAGAAATTTTAGGCTTGACGCATTAACTAGCTATTTCTGGCCCATTATTTGACACGCTTCCGCGTTATTTACATTTAGAACATGAAACATAACCCCGGCCCTTGGACGCCGACGCGTCCATCAAATTTTCCTGTAAGCGGTCAGCGCACACGTCTATGGGTGGGGTCATGATTGTCTAGCATCACCGGTGGTCGACGGACCCAACGCTACTGCCTAGAGTAACACCTGACACCAGGCGACCGGTTTCGATTAAGTAAAGATAGGAAGCCCTCATCTTCTTGTTTTCCCATCTGAGTGTTCTTCCTCGCCGGGACAAAGCATTGAGTCTTTCTCCCTGAACGGCACACGACCGCTGACGCAATCCCGCCTCGGTAAGCCAGGGCACGAGCGCTTTGTGTCAACAACCGCATCTTATCTCCGGTTCTCATCGCAAGCACGTGACTGGGCGACCTGGCGCGGCTGCGCGTGTTGATGATCCCAAAAAAGGGTTGAATGGGGCTTAGGGGGAGAGAGTGTGGTGAGGCATTTGACGAGCAATGGGTTGTCGTCTTTGGCGTGCTTCGTTTAACTCCCAAAGCGCGCGCGCGGGACGGGTGCGTGGAGACTTGAACGCATGTGATCGGGTGAGGACCCGATGGATTTGGGGCTGAGTGAGTTAAAGTGATGGATGTTATGCTCACGTGCGGCCACAACGATGAGTCCTGGGGACACATGCTTTGAGTGAGCAGGTTTGGTGGTACTTCATTCTAAGTGAATTGACGAGGCGAATCCCATTAAATTAGGTTTAGGGTTATTTCATAACAACTTGACTTAAGTTGACAGAACCTGTGTATATCTCGTAAACCGCTGCTGAAAGTTCTACGATCCTGAGCGAAAACCTGTTTTCGACCCGGTTGGCAGCCAACACATAATTGGCAGCTCTACGATCTAAATCGGTGCGCAGATTGAGTGTGTTGTTCAAATTATCATATTCATTGAATTATCGGCGTTTATAAGCAACATTAAAATGATATCGCCCAATTATTACCAATTTCGTTACACTAAAATCTATAACTGACCAGAGAAAACGAGTACTCAGACAAAATTAAAATTAAAAAATTGGAAACAACAGATGATATTTACCTTAAAGTGAAAGAAGCAATCAGATGTGTACGAAAATATATGGAATCATGGCTGCAGCAATCCACGTAAGTTTTTAAAATTTGTCTTTCAACCATTTATTAAAGATTTATTGTTTTAAAGACCATTCTAGGTGAGAATCATCAGAAATATATTTTACTAGGGAGTAAAAAATTCTAGAGGTTAACCCTAAAAAAAGATGGAAAATAATTTTCAATAATATTTAAATGTACACAATGTTCAGTTATTACCTTGAATTTCATGTAGCTCTTAAAAGCTAAATAAAAATTATATCTTTCCTTGTTGGAACATCCTTTGATTTGACTTCCTGCCTTACTTCGGCTACATATACTTCTATCGCTTAAATTTATTTTCCATTTTAAAGGCAATACTTTTTTGAAATGTCATACAACGACTCAGCTATTTTTCATGCTAGAGTGGTGGTTTTAAAACTCTCTCAAAGTATGCCAGCTAACAGTCAAGAATGAACTCTGATTGCTCCTTAAATTTTTCACATGTGTGGAAAACATATATCCACTGATTAAACACTACAAAACCTTAGTACTGATGTTATTGGTAACGCATTTAGAAGACTTAAATTTCGTTGCTAATAATGGGGTACAATTCCACTCAATGGATCCACTCAGGACGGAGTATACTTATCCTTTTATATTTGAGAAATAGGTACTTTTTCATATTTATTTTATATTTACTTTAATTGATTGCCAGGGTTGACGACCACCATACCGCAATAAAAAATTACCAACTCCCTTGAAATAATGTTAATAGGGATTATGCTAATAACGAACCAACTGCAACAAATGGAAAACATCTTCATTTACTTTCTATATTTTCTCTTTAAAACCAGAAATACCAGGTGCGATTTTTTTACGGTTCGGTGCAGGAATTCTGTTTCGTGGAGGTATCACAGGGTCTGGGTTCCCTCTTGACCGTAGGTTAGGTTCGGTGCACTCATCCACCACCATTCCAGAGCTCAGCTGTAGGTATGGGAGGCGAGGGAAAAGGAGTTGGGATTTTGGACTGGTGAGGATACCGGGAGTTGGTGGGGAGAGAATGTGTTCCGCCGTGGTTACGGCCTTTGAATGGGCGAAGGGTCCGGAATCTTAATGCCCTCCTCACACCTTACCTGGCGTTGCTTATGTCTACCCGCGACTGCGGCCGCACCAGAATGCATGTAAGGGCTGATTGTGTCGTGTCCGGAAATTTTAATAGTGTTGCCCCTGGAAAAGTTTCTAAAACGGCCGATGGCGGGCCGAGATAACGTTTTGTCTCGAAAGGGCGGCCGTGTATTTCGCTCCATCTCCAGTGCTTCTGCACGGCTAAGTCCCACACGTACGGAGTACTTTAAGTTAGTTAATGCCTTTCTTGTCCCTATCTTCTTGCTTAGTAGTGTTTTCACGCCGTATCGCTATATTCACTGGCGCATTTATAGCTGTGTTTATCGACCACAGTGTGTAGTGAGGTCGAGCTCGAAGTACGAAATGAAAATGGATTATTCATGGCGTGAGAAGTAGACCAAAACTTATATTTTTTAAATCCCACGTTAAGCTTATAAACAGGCCGCCAAATTCGGGAATATCCTTAAAAGCTGAGCGCCATTATTGTCTTTGCTCAGTTAATTACGATTATTTGCAATTTTAAAAATATCATCCAAAGTAATCCATAATGCTTCAGTTTCTTAAGGAATATTGATTCAAATTTTCCTTGCAACTACGTTTGAAAAATCGAGCAACTGTTAAATTTAAATGACATTCTTATTGATCGTTTATAAGTGCTATATTCTCATCAGGTACCGAAGGAAAGATAAACGGTTAATTATTAGAAAAGAGACTTTATAAAATATTATTCTTTAAACGCTGCAATATAAGAAATAGCATCTTCGCTTTCAGCCTTAATTTTACTGGATTGATATGCATCATTGCCTTCCATTCCCTCATGGGAAGGTCGAGGGTAACTTAGAATTTATATGAATAAAGCTATCAAAATCAGTTCAAAATCCTTTATAAATAAGAATTACCAAAATTAAAGAAAAATGAAGTACACATTCTGATTTAAATAATAATTTGAACATGTTGATGGGGATTTACGGGCATTAAAGATTTCGAGGGATTGCTCAATTTCTACGACGGTCAATGCCGTAGATTTCCATAGTAGCAATGCCCACGGGATACTTTGTAATATACTGCTCATTTTGAAATCACATCCGTCCATATGCTAGAGTAAACCTTCACAATAAATTGCCTACTCCTTATGTGTGTTTGTTACTGTTGCACTCTCAGCTTTTGCGTTTAACCGTTTCGATCAAACATCAATAACGCGGAGTTGTCAAATTCTCTATCTACTAAAATTGGCGTTGGACAGTAAGGCCGACCAAGGTCATTTGAAATGATTTCATTTGCTTGAAACTACTCTCAATACGTACCTGGCGATGCGAAGTATTAATGCTTTCCTATATCATTTAGTTGAACCTGAAGTAAGCGCCCAAGTAATTAGTTCCTCGACATATCATTTACACCTTATGTTGTGTTAAATTATTAATGCTAAATGCGAGGATTCAATTTATTGACTGGATTACCAACTTTTGTCTCATTTACTGTAAAAAATACAAGTTGCATTTCGATAGATAATGCAGATCTAACCATACTCTAATGCCATATTTAAGTTATGCTGCACAATAATGAAGTCATCTTTATAATATTTAGTCATTTAAATTTTTGTTATTCATAAGTTTGCTTTCTGGACGCAAGGCTTCAGGTGCGTTTGCTGCGTATCTTTCCTGATTTATCGGAGCTATTACATGTGTCGATGGTCACAAGTAATGGCCGAGTAAAGTTGCTGGTATTTTTGGTCATGCGAACATTAATAAATAGATGGTAGACTGAAAATATAAATATATGTGATAATTTCTCGAACATTAATCAATCATCACCAGCATAGACGACAGGTTGGGGAAAATAATACCGATTTGAAGAGCAGCAAAAGATAGCGTCTTCATTATCAATAGCATACTCCTGGTGGTTTATACAGGACCAGGTTATCACAAATTAAGAATTAAGTTCTAACAAACAGACATTTGAAATTCTTTTCAATAACATAGGATATTTCTTTGAAGTTCGGAAATATCTATCCACCAAATCATTGGGATGCAAAGATACAAACAGCAAAATAAGTTATTATTAATTAATTTCAACTAAGTATTCTAAAAATCAAATCAACAAGTCAGAAGGCTATTAATGGCCGGACTATCTACCTTAAGCTCAGAATATGGTCGCTAAGTCACAAGTTTTGAAACAAACACATCAAGGTAAAAAGGATTAAACAAATTGTAAATTAATACGGTACAAATAATGTTGATGAGGCTTCTGCGGAGAGGTACAGTGAGCGCAGCTTGGCTTCCGGGTTGTCCTCCGCGTATATTCATGTTGTTACGACAGTTTCTTATACAACAGTACGACAATTGACTTTAAAAATATTAAAATGGAGTAGCTGCAGCATAATTTCAACTTTATCACCGTACTACTATCACTACCGTACTTAAATCCTTCAGTTCAATCTCCTCCTGCATCTTACACGGAAATAGCAATCACAAATCACCTTCACTGAAAACCAAGCAGTAAAATCTATTTTTAAAAATTAATGGATCTGTGAAGGATTGCAAGAGAAGATCCAATGATTAATCTCAACGAAAGAAACCATAAAACTCCGTTCCGGGGCAAGTTTTAAAAATTTCCTTTTTATTTAATAAACATTATCAATATACTTACACTTAAGCTAGATGGAACTAAGCTACAGAAAACGACAACTTGATAAATCATGAGATAGCAAATAAAGGCTTTGTTTTGGTTTTAAGAAGGATGGGCGGAACCTTGATTTTTAAGTCATGGAAGATGAAACTGCATACCATTGTGAGATTAATATGCAGATTTATTCATTGTGAAAAATGGCTGATAAGAATACAAATGAATATCCGAAAAATGTACCTCCTTGAAATCGTTCAAAAGACCCCTTTATAATCTGCTTTTAGTCAAACAAAGAGTTCCAGATGCTATCCACGAATCGAAAAGAAAGAAAAATAAAAATATATATATATATATATACTCAAGAAAAAGTATTTCCGTCAGGAGCGTTGAAAAACTAAGAAGAGTGTAAGCCTGCTGCTAAAAAAGGAAAAGTTTCCAGAAAAAGTTTGTTTCCAGAAAAAGTTTGTTTCCATCACAATTTCCATCCAAGGATTAAAAAAAAAACAAACGGCAAAAGCATGCTTCTAGTCGTACATTTCTCTACATAATACCGAGTACGAGAGCAAATTAAATACTTACTCTTCATGGAATTCCGCCTTTTTTCAAGAAGGATAAAATTATCACCCACCTGCAATAAAATAGAATTAAAGCAATAAGTCAAAGTACGTGGAAATTCCATTTAAATTATCATATATTCATAAAAATTAAAAAAACAAATAATTCTAGGCATTTCTTATGGGAAGCTATTCATTTATGGATTCTAGATAGCTCAAATAATCTTGGACGGAAACGGTTTAGTCTTATAGCAGGAATGTGTAGGCTCCGTACATTTTTAATGCCTAGTAAGAGACAAGAGTAGTTGGTAATAAGCAGGACAATCTTTTTTTATTTAAAAGACACAAAGCATCCTCCTTCGGGTGCATTGTCTTTTACGGAGCCGGATTATTTCTTTAAGCAGTAGGTACAATCTTGAAATCTCCCAGGATTTACAGTAGATTGTAATTTTATCGAATATAAATCTTAATAATATGTTGTTAATCTAATATATAAATAAAGGCATCGGAAAAAACATTATTTTTGGAAGATTTTTCAAATTAATGATCCCACCAATCACTACGTCTATGCTATTTAAATACGTTGAAAGTTACAAGATCATAGCAAATTTTTGAAGGGAGTAATTCGTTTTTTCGTGGGTTTAGAATTCGCTTTCAGATTTTGACCATGGGACCTAGATTGAAAAGTAAATTTAAAAATCACGTGATTGACAGACTATAACAATAGTGCACTTATTTCGTATCCCTCAATACATTTAACGCTCAAGAATAAGGAGAAGTATTAGGAAAGTAACTATTCATAACTAATTCTTTTGCTGGCTTGTTTCATTTGCCTAAGTTTTTACGACGATGAAATACTCTTAACAATTAGCGTGCTAAACACATCAATTGATGGAATGGAGAGAAATATCCAAAACTGCTTTTCACGTCCATTGACGGTATACTCTTTTCAACAATATTGAAATGAGTTATTCCGTCACTAGACGTAATCTATGTGTCTCTGTTCATTCCT
The DNA here is from genome assembly GCF_921293095.1 of Ischnura elegans. Taxonomy (NCBI): domain Eukaryota; kingdom Metazoa; phylum Arthropoda; class Insecta; order Odonata; family Coenagrionidae; genus Ischnura; species Ischnura elegans. The sequence continues at coordinate 60,066,797 of NC_060252.1, forward strand.
AGTTATGCTTACTTCCATTCGAATACAATTCGAATATATAGCACAAGCATGCAGAAATATAATGTTTTTAACAATCAAGAGGTGAGTGGCTACTTTGTAACGTTTCTTTGAAAATAAGCAAAAACGGCCGGCATCCAGGGAATGACCCAGCGGTTTTTGGGCCGGCATGATAAGTATAAGATCTTGATATAAAAGCTTGATTTGGTGGATATTCAATGCATCCACGATTAAAACGTCAAATTTTAATTTCCACGATTAAAACGTCAAATTTTAATTTCCACGCTTAAATGCAACAATCCACTAAAGACCGTGATTTCAACATATTCTGTCATTTTCAAGAGATAAATGTTGAAACCATGGTCGGTAGTGGATTGCTGCAATTGCTGTGGAAATTAAAAACAAATGAAATATTTATCACGACTTGCCCAGAATTAATTTTTATTCAACCTTTGGCTCCTGCACAGCCGCCTTGAGGGATTCTGTTTGTAATTACACTTTGTTAGAAATTATCGGGCAGAAGCAAGAAGGGGTCCCTTGAAATGAGATCTGTCAAGAAGCCAAACAGGATGATGACCCACCGCTGCTGTCCGTCAAAGTGTCTACACACCCTGCAACGTCAGGGAAGATAATCCCTGCTTTGCCGCGTCCTTCGGCTTCCCTTAACCCCTTCCCTCATCCCCCCTATACTTCCTCCTTTCCGCTCGATAATTTCTCCCCGCCCTCCAAAATACAGCCCTCAACTTCCGATCGATAATGCCCACTCGCAATATCACCCGCATCAGATTGTGAGCAGTTCCCTCGTTCAAAGGATTTATGCCTTCCTAGACTACTTACAACGTGAATAAATGGAATATGCGATGGAGCACTGAGATACTCCATTCATTACTGAGAAATTACTCCGAAATAAGGTTAAAATTTGTAAAAATTGATAATTTTTTTCCTTTTTCTTCGCATTTCGTATTCTTCAGAACAAAAATCGTTAAAATTATAATTAAAAGGGAATAAATCCTATAGAAAAGGATCTATACGAGCCACGCTGAACCTCTCAAAGGCCGACCTTATGGCCGACTACATTTTCTTCCTGGAAGCCATTTTCGATATTCAACACGAAAGTTAGATAAAAGATTAAATGCGGTAAAAATTGAAGGATAAATTGAAATATTGAATAATGGATGTTTTAAAAACATTGAATGTTAATGGTGTTCATTAGTGTTCATTAGTAAAAGTTAATCTGCAGAAACACAAATTATGCTTTTGCTTTTTTTCTGACGTTCGCGCTGTCTTGGAAAACTGGTACAAAGAAGAAATTTATTGAAATTTATTTTATTGAAGAAATTAAAAGTAGACGTAATGTTGCGCATGCTCTTTAAATATCTAAATAGATCTTTTCACCACCATGAATTCAAATGTTTTTTTGACAGTCCAAATTTACAAAAGAATCCACAGATTCCGTAATTTGAAATAAATATATGAAATGTTGATCAACTGATCCGCAAATCCAAGTCAAATATCTGAGGAACCAATTAAGAATGGGCAATAATTATAACAGTTCCCCCAAATTTGAACCCCAAACTTCACCCTTTGGACTGCAAACTCCACAAAAAGAATCACGTCACTATCATTAAAACTGAAGAAAAATGGCTTCATTGGAATGAAAAGAATATTTTGCAATACGGGATTTGTGGAATGTATGACATATGTAAAGAAATTCAGAAGGGTTATGAATGCACCACATCACTATTACCATGGTCTATAGGTATATCAGCGTGTTAGTAAGGAGAATTGAATGAACTTTAAGGACAACACGAGAAAAAGCCACTATAAATAGATTGCTCCCCCTTTTTCTCAATAGAGAATAAAAGGTAGGAATCCTAGAGAATACACGATTGCTGAAAATGATGGAAAATTCCGGTTTTAATATGGAATTCCAAGGTAATCATAAATCTAGAGTAGCAACCTACAGCTAGCGATTGAATTCTTTTCTTAACTATTAACTTTCCGTAAAACAGTAAAATAGATAATTTTTACTTTTGAACCTAATGAGCGATTCTATTGCCTACCTTGAATTTATGCACTTTAGATAAATTAAAATCCCTATGGTGGTGTCAAAAATTCGCTTGCTTTCTGCAAGAAATCAATTTGGCATTAATATTATATTCATCTGAAGCTAAGAAATAAAAACATACATGAGTAATTTTACGAGCAGGGAATCCATAACGCTTTTGCGGCTTATCTGATATTCAGTACTTTATGCTTCTTACCTAACTAAATTCACTAAAACCAAGCAGTTAGTTGATATGCAAGGACTATGACGTCTTTAGAAGGCTAGGTTATCAAAGCATCCATATAAAAGTTCCAATTACAGGCTATTAACATTTGTTCGCGTGAATGAGTACATCGTATTCACTCCACAGATGAGTTTTAGTTCATTGTGCTATCTCAAAGTTTTACCAAGTCATCACCCTCAAGGTAGACGAAAGCAATCAGCGTACAACTAGGAAAATATATTGAAGTGAAACTTCCTAAAATAGCCTGAGGTCTAACTGTGTGGCAGGGATTATTTGCTCTCGTCTTCAATTTACACTCGACTTCCTTCTCTTCTATGTTCACGGGTATCAACTCACTCCAACAAATCAAATTTTGCTTTCCCCCACTGAATAAACATTTTATGCAGCGAAAACATTAGACAGTTCACGTCTGGAACGACGTTTTAGCGAATTGGAACTAAACCAAAGAAGAAAACGCTAACTCCTGTATCCACTAACTTGCTACTGAATCATTAATGAAATTCTAAAAGGACATTACAGTTCACACACGGCCAATGGCATTGTGAAATTATCGTTACCAAGTCCAAATTCGAAAAAAAACAGCACGGTTTTATTTCTTTTCACTTGAATAAGAATTAATCCCACATAACCGTATCTTCCTCCGTTGTGCAGATAATGCTTCATGGAATAGTTAATTTGCACGATTTGGCCAAAATTAGAAGTACTTACTCTGATTGGTATGAAAATTAGTTTCTCCAAGTATCACGTGGTCTTGATTCAAAAAATGACGTATGTTAAAAATCTATTTTTTACCCCCTAATGCCTCCAAAAAGTAGGTACACTTGGAGACACTTTAATTAATAGAAAATTTAGTTTTTCGACTGTTAAGGGTTGCAAACGGTTTAAGAAGGGATCTATTCTATGACTTTTTCTAGAATCTAATCCCTTTCACCCAAAATATTTTTATAAATCAGTCAGGCAGTCCAAGGTCTGAAGTGGGCTTTTTAATACATATACTATAGTGTATACTTAAGGTAGGTTTTCATGTAAACTTTGCGGATCATTCGAGCCGTCTCCCCTTACGTCATTGGTATCTGTCGTCAATTCACTACAATCCTTTCATTTCCTCTAAAATTCTCTTCTCTCCCTCCCCCTAACCCACCTAACAAGCATTCTTCTTAATAGCGCGGTTTTTAAAATATCCTATCCGCTCCCCCGTTATTCGCTCCATCCAAACCATTCTTCCTTCACAGAAACTTTCTCTCCGCACGAATAAACATCTAGTACTCCATTCTCCTTAAGACTCATCTTGAACGCTACCAATCTCTTCTCAACATCCCTTCTGAACGCCATAAAGGAACGGCATGAAACAAGTGACTTTCTACGCAGTCACGTGCTTGGAGCAAAGTTAAATACCACAAGGTTTGCCATGAATAAATATTTGGCTTAGCCGGGATTCGAACCCGGATCTCCAAGCTGCCGGTCAGGTTCGCAAGCCAGTTTCTCCACCCATCCCAAAGTTCGCTCCGCGAAAACGGGTTAGAGGTGTAACTGGCTTACATGCCTGACCGGCAATTGGGAGATCCGAGTTCGAATCCCAACTGAGTTAAATATTTTTTCATGGCGAACATCATCCTTGAAATATGTCCATAAGGGTTCAAAATTTAAAAAAAAAACTAATCTCCCAGCCCAAAAACGGATACGACCACTATATACGCGGGTAAAATTGCACAAAAACATGCGGCAAAGCGAAACGGTAAATATCCTCCCCTTCAATTCCCGCCAGAATCTTCGGGACGCAACCGCAACCGATCCTAACGTTTCCATCGCCGATGAATTCAATTAAAACACTCACCGGCCGCATGATTGAGCCAGGGGAAGCATCGAGCGTCCCAAAATGCAAAACGGAGCCAGAAAAAAATAAATAAAACCCGAGCGAAAAGGGAATAAACAACTAAAAAGAAATAACTCGGAATTACGCCAGGTGGACGATAACAAACAAAAAAAGTAGAACCCGCTGGTGGTGCTGCATTCGGCCAAAAAGTCCCGACAATGGACTATTCGGAAAATAGAGGGAAAAGCTGGGGACTTGCGGAGGAGGAAGGAGAGAGGGGTAGTGTAAGGGATACATTCGAAGAGGGGTGAGAGATGGAAGAGGTAAGAGCCCGTGTGGTTTTGCTATGGACGTCGGTCGGTCGCATGCGACGGAGCTGGGCAAAAAAAACAATAGGATCTCTGAGACACACACGACTAAATAAAGTGGAGAATAGGAACAAATCCTATTATCCGCGAATGGCTTGGCGTTTTCCCTATTTCCTCCCCCTACCACCAGAGGCCCTTGAGTTCGCTCATCCATCTCCGCTGTTTCTGCTCACGATTTAACTGATTTTTATTCCTCCACCTACCTGGTGGGGATGATGTTATTTCTCCCACACAATCCACCCACTACTGGAAATTCCCACGCCGGCGTTGGAAGGACGACCGGGAAAGCAATACCTGCGCAGGACCACAATTAGGGAAAACTGGCCGTGGGAATGGAGGCGTATAAATATTGCTCAGAAGCGGCCGAGTGAAATCGCAATAAACGTTCAACGCTTTTTCTCCCCACACATTGGACGACACCGATTTTGGCTACGTGTATGGTCAAACCTGCGATTGATCCCCCTTTTACTCATTTTCGAGCGCGCTCTCCCACGACTGCAGCAATTAGCAGCGGGTTTTATGGGACAGAAATAAAAAAAATAAATGGCCTTTTATCCTACATTAATCTGGATATTAACCATGCTGGCTTGATTAACTGTATTGTCAAACGAATACCTTGTAATTTAATACAGTATCGTAAGAAAATGTACAGATAATGAAGATAAGGAGTGCATAATAATCAGAGCTAGGACCATATATTGAATAGTATCCCCAATAAATGAATTTAAATAAATATGCTGACTCCAATGACGATGATGATTAACATATATGATTAACTACATATGATTAACAAAAGTATATTCATAAGGTAGCGAATTGAAGATACCAAATCATTATTGCAAGTAAGCTTTCCCGGTTAAATGTTCATTCATAGTATTTTCTAACTCCGATATGTACGAGAGGGTAGTAAAAATATTGGATTTTAGTGCCAGATTATGCATACCTTATCAACATGTATATTTTAATAAGCCTCTTTTCTCTGAACTCCCTACAGTTTTCCCTAAAAAGAACTGTTCTATTCTCTTCAGTTTTACAATAATATATACCATAATCTTGTCCAAATACCTACATTCATGAGCAGTAATCTTTTCAATGAGAACGGATTTATGTTCATTTTTTATGCTTAATTCATTATTTACCCTGCTGTACCGAATACGAAGATATATCTTAGTGTATTCCATCAAACACCCGCAGTGCCTAACCTGCGTAGCCTAACCTGCCCCAAGGAAACTACGACAATGTTTCTCTTTCGTTTGATAATAATACAATGTAAAAATAAATGTTAATAAAAAACAACGATTTAATGGTGAACTAAAAAGAATTGAAGTAAATTTTTGTTCGATAACTTTTTAATAAACTCCGATAAAAACAAATTTGATGCTATCAATCTCGCTCTTTCAAATGATCGCGGCATTGTGATTGGATTTTTTTGGCTATTTTTTAAACTAACCACCACATTAGATTTTAAATCCTGAATAAGAATCGAGATACAATTATAATCACAATAAAAGTGCTGGCATATTGCAATGCCATCTAATTATAAGTTATCATGAAAATGTCAGCTTCATAACTGATTGTAAAGTGGCTTAAAACTGAGTTGCGAAATTTGAACGGAACAATGTGACAAAGCGATTTTATAAAAACGTTATTATATAAAATAGAAACGTTTTAACTCATATGAACATGTTGATGTGGTAAGTAGGGGATACGAAAGACGAAAACGTCCCCTGGAACGTTAACTCTTTATATCATCCCAACTACACTTCCAGATGCTTACTCCCCAACGGCTCCATCGTTTTGCGTTTCCGTCGACCCACGGGAAGCAAACCACTATTGCAACCCATTAACGCCAGGCGCTGCACTCGCGTTGTTTTTTTTTCCTACTGCAGTAAGCTAAAAATACATACAATGAATCCTAATGTATCTCCTACTTGCGCCAAAATAACTCCCGTATGCACTTTAACTTCTCATTTGGACGATAAAATATCACCCTGGAGTGCTAAAATATCTCCCGCAAGTGCCAAAATAACTTCCAAGTGCTCTAAAATATGTCCTTTGAAGGATAAAATGCGCTCCAAAATACCAAAATTAACTCCCATGTGGGAAAAACATTACTTCTTCCGCTAAATTATCTACTGTATAAGCAGAGAGAACTTCCCACCAATCCGATGTCTCCATTCCAATCCAAATTTACCTTTTTACATCCCACTCTCCTTTTCCCTATTATATCGCTATACAAATCCTTTTGGACGAATTAGAAGGAAGTATATGAAAGGAAGGATGGAGAGATACCCTGCGTCGGCACAGTCTTCTCTTCACGAAAGGCCCCAGGGAGAAAACGGCTTGACGTTCCATCCGACGGACAGAGCGTTGAACATGAATTGTTCTCCACACAACACTTAAACAGGAATCAGCCAGTCTATAGGTTTATTTAATATAATCTATCATCAATATATTCAAAACTGAGGATAAGCCTATAGGTATGCATAATAAATGCCGTTATATTTAATGGCATAAACATATTTTCTCGGTAAAATATAGTATTAATGCAATAATTATGAACAAATTAAAAAATGCAACGACAAAAAATAACTACCACCGGCACCGGCACTTTGCAGCATCTTTACCCTAATAGGTTCAGTTAATGATAAGACATAATTTAGAATCAATCAGTAACAAAGCCTATGGCAACATATCGTAGGCATAGGATTTGGAGGAGGTGACCTACATCTGAGGTATTTTGCTCCATGAGGGGAGGGTGGAGATAACCCTGCGTTGGAATCAGCCCACTCTTAACGAAAGGCACCGAGAAGACCACGGCTTAACTTCCCTTTCGACGGATGGGGTGTTGAACATGAATTTTTCTCCATATAGGACTCAAGCAGAGATCGGGCAGTCTCGGAAAATTCTCTGCCGCCACCGGGATTGGATGCTGAGTCAATGGTGTGGGAAGCCAGCACTCGGGGATCGGGTTGGCGTGGAGGCTGGAGTGCTGGCTTATCACCCCGTGGGCTCGGGTTCAAATCTCGGCAGTAGCAGAGAATTTTCATACTGCCCGATTGCTGCTTGAATGCTGTGTGGAGGATATTTCAAGCGCAACACTCCGTCCGTCGGATGAGACGTTAAGCCGTGGTTCCCTTGGCGCCTTTCGTTGAAAGTAGGCTAATGCCGACGCCCGGTTTCTCTCCACCCTTCATTTCATACCCTTCTCTCATAGCGCACATGACTTCAGTAGTTGGTCGCCTCCTCCAAATACCATACCTGCCAACACTTTATCCACCACACCAACCCGATACCCAATCTTTTCGTTTTGTATTGTGCGTCGCGTCAAAGCAATTCCCAGGTCAGTGAGACGCCGTGGACTGCATCGCCCGGTTGAAAAATCAATTTTATTTTCGACGCCACAGATGGATGTTTACTTCGAATTTACAGGCTTTGCTGTAACTGTGGTGTAAATAACTCGATTACACTCAGAGGTATTTCTTTTTATAATCCTACAGAAGCACAAAAATTCGGCGAAAATCAGTGTTCCACATTTCAATTTGTATGCCTGGTATGTGTATCAACTAGGTGAGAGGTCTTCAAACTATGGCCCGCGGGCCACATCCGGCCTAACACATAAAATTCATCCGGCCTGCCAAAGAAATCCCGTATGTATTTACTCACAATTAGCTCATATGACCTGGGATCTGGGGTAAATGAAATTTTGAAGTCAAAACGGACCTTTCATCATTCGTCAGACTATTTTAGTTTCATAAAACTAAAGGCAGGATTCTATTTGGTCTATCCTATTTTTTTCAATCTAGATATTAATAAAATGTTCCATGTTTATAATATAATTTATTCAGGAAATTAAATTTCAGGCAGTGATTTGTTTTTTTTTTTACCACGATCTTTTATTCCTTCAGCCCGCATAAATGTGGGAGATGCATAATGTGGCCCTTCTATTGAAAAATTTGGAGACCCCCGAAGCAGGTCATGAAGTTCAAAATTTTTCCTTAAAACAGTATAATGGCTCTGTGTAAATTTGGATGCATTATGTTGCTACAAATGCTTTAAAAATAGCTTCAATAGTTTAAATCTCGGGAGAGAGCTTTCCCTCAGTAATTTATTAGTCATCATAAGACACACCATCGACTTCACTCTACACCGAGGACAAAATTCACCATGAAAAAATCATTTGCCTTACCAATAGGGAGATTAGGGTTCGAATCCTGGCTGAGCCAAATGACTTTTTGATGGTGAATTTCATCATTAGTGTGTATTGCACTCTTGCGCTCGGCGCCGTACAAAGTCACTTGTTTTATACAATGCTTTGACTATACTTTAATAATTTCCCTCACGACTTGCATGCTGTAGACAGATAAAGATATTCCCCAAATATCGGCGAAGGTTCAACATTTTGTTTCGTATGCGTGGTATATGCATCAACCAGGCCATTAAAGTCAAAAACTGTTACTAAAAACAAAAACAATTTTATGTTACTGTGTAACTTAGGATTCATTATGTTGTTGTAAAAGGTGTAATATTAGCTTGACTACTGTCCGATGTCCTCTTCATCCCCCCCCCCGCCTTCCAATCCAAACTTATCTTTTTCCATCTCACTCTCCTTTTCCCGAATGCACACCGCTATACCAACCCTTGCCACATTTTAGACGAGTGACCTCGCACAAAAGGCCTGGGGTATCTTTATTGCTCTCAATCCTCTCTTGCGAGGAGTGAAACCCTTGCCGGAGGAGGACTTAAAATATTAACGCCCCTTTTCCGTTCTCCCGACCTCGTAGATTTATGCCTGGGGGAGATTAGCAAGCGAAACGACGTTTTATTGAATGACGGAATGCCGGAGCCGCTTTTTACTTCCCTTGTTTTCCTTCCGTAGTTTCGGCGTCGAATTATTTAACCTCCGTCCTTCTTTTGTTTTCCGGTTCTCCTTTTTTCCCCCCAAGATTTTATCTTCATCGAAACATGGACGGATTGTATTGTGCTTTGGTCGATTTTTAGAATCGCTGTTTGGTGGCTGAATTGTGGAGATCCATAAACAGTTTAATTCTGGCTATTCAATTTAGATTGTAATACATTTAAGGGCAATATTTCAATTCAGTCCCGTGTGAACATGTTTAATAGTAACTTGGCAATGTACTCACCAGAAAAAATATCTGTTTTAAAATAAATATATCACTACTGCAGTTCTGATTATGAAATTGTACGTATTTATTTTTTTACAGCCGAACCAGACAATGATTACGTATGATGTAATCAATATGTGTTTTCTTAGATATTACACTATTACTTATACCATTTCTTTTTCATTTAATTATACCACTTCTTTCTAATTTGCGCCGGAAGGTGATGATAATTCATCGGAAACCGGGTCGCGCTATGAAAAAAATAAGTGGTATAAGTGAAAAATTAATGTGTTTTTTTTACGACCATTGGGACTGATTATCTCTGGTATAGTGTTAAATTATATTTATTTCTAATGTGCAAGATAGTGGAGAAATATTTGGCTTCTTGACCGAAGCCAGTGCAAACAGCTAAAAGCCAAAAAGGTTTCCTTGCTCTCAGAGCTTCAATTGAAACAGCGGCTAAAATAAAATTCGTATTGTTTTCGAAAAATTCATGGATTCATAAGCACATACTACACACGAAAACAAATGTTTAAATCAACACTGTCCTCAAACGTCTGCCTCAATTGAAAATTTTATCATTGACAATCTTCGAACCAAAGAAAGTTATTCTCCCTTTAGGGACCATTTGCCATGCTTCTGATTTACCAATTTACAAATTCATCACAATTCAAGGCACAGATTTTTGCCTCGGCAGCAGCCTTTTGGCATAGAAAAATATAAGTATTTCGAGATTGTTTTTGTGTAAAAGAGGTATTATTCGCTTAAAACGTATGCTATTATCTTAAAATGTTCAGGATATTCAGGATGAGTAAGATATTTGGTATGGGATGCACATTTCGACCACTGTTTAAGCCGTCGTTAGCGTAGGAAATAAGCGCTGGCGAACGAATCCATGATTTTAATTGCTTGTGTTTACGCATAAAAAATACCTTTGAAAAAATAATAAAAAGTAAAAATTTTAAACTTGGCAATGCAGGCTTGGCAATATTGATAACCATCTACACCACCAACCCTGAAAATTTTGGATAGCGTGAGAGCATAACTACCAAGCGACCATCACGTTAAATAACCGATCGAACGGGCGGAACGGATCTTCTTAATGCTTTCTATACGAGTAAAAACAGTCCAAAGGATAAAATGGCGCATGGTAAAATTTGGTATTAACATGGATACAAAAATAAATGTTTTTTTTATAAGTTCTTCATAAAAACAAGTCGACCTTTAACGAAGTAAGCAATTAACGTAGGAAATACTTTCCATCCACACAGGAGTGCAGACGAGCGTTAGGAATTAGTTAACGCGGAGCTATCAGCGGCATTCACCGAGTCCATCACGTGGCTAACTAATAATAATCCCTTTATCCGAAGCAGCTAACATTTGAAAGAGATTCGTTATCCGCTTAAACGTTATAATTGGTAGGGGACCCATATAGCGACCAGCGTTAAAGCTCTCGGGTAGAATTGGAAATGAGCGCTGATGCACAAATCCACGAATTCATTTGAGCATAACGATGGGACTAGGAGAACTCAGTTGCATATGTTACCATTGCAAAGTGGCAGCGACGGATAATAATCCTTCCTCAAAGGGTGAATTTACATCTGATTAACATCATTGCCTGCCAAAAACAGCAGTTTTCCAAGTGCTTTAGCAAGGCTGCGGCGAGAGACACAGTTTGTTAAAGGATCACATGTTTCTCCATGATGCAGATTTAAATGAATGGTAGTGGAGATACAAATTGCAACAATTGTTAGAGGAAGCTGTTGTGCACAAGAGTGATCAAATATTTAATCTAATTTACGTTGATTATTTTTCAAAAACATCCATTTTAATTTGCAATTACGCCCTAAATCCTTCAAATACTAAATGAAGTAATACGGCCACCATCCTGTTTACGTAATTACCCATTACTCAGATCTATCATTACCATATTGGATATGGAACCTATGAAAATATACAATTCTTAAGGTTTTTACGACGGGTAGCTGCAATTAACCGCATAAACACTAAAGAAGAGGATATTTTGAAGTAGATATCCTTGGGTTTGTACAAGAACTATTGACTCATGTTTGAATTTTTAAAGCTTTAAAGTCCATCAGAAGGCTCTAAATACTCAAACTAATAAGTACCATCTAGGGACAAAATTAATGTAATGTAATCAATAGAACATAAACTCGGCATGTAAGCGATTTACGAAAGATATCGTAAATTGACTCACTAATTCATAGCATTACACTGTAGTGGAATTTTTGACTTCTATCAAAATCTAAATTCACGCTTAAGTTTTCTGTTTTATCAATTGATAGCGTAAAATAAACTCCCTAAACAATTATTTTTACAACATTTAACGATTATAATATAAAATATTGGTATCATTAATTGGATTTTTATTTCCGGCAGATTTTAAGCACAATTTACATCTATAAATAGGCACACCCCATTGAAAATCACACACTGCCGTCGAAATCGATCGGGGTAATTAAAACTTGTATGAAAAGTGTAAATTAGTTTCGTTTAACATGCTTGACAAATGATGGCCTGCTGAATAAAAATTTTGAAGGACAAACGGATGCTAAGAACGGAAAAAAGAGACCTCGGTCAAAATATATGGAACAGCTAGTGATTTTGATAAAGAGAAACAATAATGTAATGGAAAATGTTTCATTCCTCCAATTTATTCAAAGGTATGACTAGAATCTAGTCATAAATTTTAATACTAAGGTCATACCTTTGACTATCTTAAGGTGTCTGATGATGACGCAGCTGCGTCGAAACTAATTATACCTCAAATAAGTTGTTGGAATAAAACCATTTTTTTCATTTCATTAAGAAAATGAACCTCCATTATTTTGAGGCGGATATGATAGATATAAAGGTAAACAATGTATAGGAGAGGAAAGATTAACTGGAAGGAGGATTGAGTATAGATTAAATGCATTAAACCAATTACGATTTTTAATCAGTGATGATGATGATATTAGAATTAAAAAAATTTCGTAATTGCAAAAAATGATCCTCGGAGATAAGCCCCCTTTACCGCTCACAGTACAGTACGTTACTTGTTCTATCTCAGGTACACCCCGTCTCGAGGCAAGGATCTCTAAAGGAACAATAACCCATAGCACACAAGACCTTCCTGCGACGAGCTGTGCTCCTGACATTCCCGTCCCTTCCCATCTCACCAACACTAATTAGCGGAACTTGAGTCATCGACGCGCCGCACCCTACCATTGCAGCAAGGGTCAAGGGAGAAGGGTTGGGTGATGTTCGACGCAATAATTATCAACAAACATGACAAGGAGGGCCGGTGTCAACCACCTAAGACCTACACTTCCCTCCGCTACCCCACCCCTAGAACCTTTTCACCCCGCAACGCTTCACATGCTGCATGCAGCCTACTAGCGAATCGGGAGATCCTTCCATCGATGCATAGTTACGCATAGAAATGAACACGCTACTGCATCATTTTAAGGCGCAAATGGTGTGTAGTGCATTCAATTTATACAATTTCCACTCCAGTTTAAAATTGTGATGTTTAACATCGACACCAAGGTAGGAATTAATTTTATAATCGTGGAAAATTGCATGTGTTTATTTCAATATGGAAATAATCTACTCCATCACACTTAGAATTTCGGGTTTTATGCAAATTTTCGCAATTACGACTGCACGAGGTGTGTTTAACAGTTAAAAATCTATTTAATGGTAAAATTTCATCAGCACATTCAAATCTGAAGATAAGCTAACACATGTGCAAAACAAAAATTATGTCATTATTTGCAGTAGCATACATATAATTTTTCAATAAAACATAGTATTAACGCATTAGTTATTTACAAGCTGTAATATGCAGCAAAAAACGGCTCCAGCAAATCGCCGTATCTTTACCCAAGCGGGTTAAGTTATAGGACTAAAAAATATGGCTTAATATAGAATCCGTAACAAGGGCTATAGCACCACATCATAGTCATGATATTTGGAGGAAGCAACCAACCGAGGCTGAGGATGAGGTAAGAGTTAGGAATGAATATGAATAGGAACTTGCCGTCGGCATTAGCTTGCTCTTAACAAAGGGCGCCAAGGAGACCACGGATTAGCGTCCCATCCGACGGACGGTGTGTTGAGCTTGAACTGTCCTACATACCACACTCAAGTAGAGATCCAACAGTCTCTGTAGTCTCTGTCAAAGGCTTTGCTGTAGCTGTGGTGTACATATCTCGATGACTATCGGTGACATTTTTTTTATAATTCTACATAAGCACAAAAAAAGCTTAGTCCGAGATCTTTTTTCGTGTGTGGTAGATGCATAAACTAGGTCACGAAAATCAAAAATCGTACCTAAAAAACAATATGATACTCAAATGCAAATTAGGATGGATTTCTTTGCTTCAAAAGGCGCAATATTACCCATAATAGCTTGAAGCTCGGGACAAAACTTTCCGAAGTATCATTATTTTAAGACACACCATCAACTTGACTGTTTTTTGTTTTGTTTGATTTATAGACGGATCAGGACTACGATAATGTTCTGCTTCATGAAATATTTAACACCAGATTGATGGAAGTCACCTTAGTCCCTTTCCAACAATACGTAAACGTAAATATACTTTATGAAATGCAATTGGTGGATTGGGAAGCATAGGTTATGGTTGATTATTTTATTTAAATTATTGGGTTGCTGCAGTGGCTAGAGTGTCGGAGGTGGGGTTGGTCCCTCAGAGGACGCCTGGTTGCTGTTTGAGTGCTGTGTGGAGGGCGACTTAAATACAGCACTCCGTCAGTCGGATGGGAGATTTGGTCGAAGACCCCTTGGCGCCTAACGTTGAGTATAGGCTAACCTCAAATTGGAGTTTCTCTTCAGCCGCCATTCTCTACCCTTCTACGTGGTGAAAAATACCTGAGATGGCAGCCAAACCTCTAAAAGTCCTATTAACTAAGAATACACAATGTCAACACTGACCTTTCTTCAGTCACATAATAGAAACGGTAGGGTTAGAAGCTTTTTGGAGAAAATCTGAGATAGACCAAAATTAACCTTAGTACTTGCTGAATTTTTCAAGATAATGTGATTATATACTTCTCTTCGACATTATTGAAACTTCCAACATTATTTCAAAGCAAACAGATTATTTCAACGATCAGTGTAAACCAACACTAAAGTTAAAGCATAGATGAGCTTAAAAATTATTCATGGTGTTGGAGTTTATTTTAAAAAATCAATGAACTAATCAAACGTTATAGTAATTTTCAGGACACACCAGCTAATACACGTAGGTAATCTGGTACTTAGCATATTACAAAAGCTATATTACGAGAAAGTTTTTGCTTACTTCAGAAGATCGCGACGACTCCAGAGAAGCATCACAATGGATAAGTATACCCAATAACTATACTGTTTTACAAAAGTGGGCGCATTAGCTACCCATAGCAGCGTCCATGTTGACAATATGTGTGAAGTATGTGGTGTTAATAATTCTTCAAATGTCTTTCCGCGAAAGAATTAGAAACGCTCAAATTATATCCCCGATAATTCTCTTAAAAGTCGACATTCCATCAAAATATAAGGAGTGCAGACTTATTAATATCAGTCCTACTGAACCAGTATCTTACAAGAAAAAAACCCAAACCTACCTATTGACCCAAGATAATTTCAGAACGAAATAAATGACAGTCAATCGAAAACATCCTTCCAAGATATCCAATTCATGTCACTCCCGACGACAACCCTCTGTAAGGGTATAATTAAAGAAAAAAAGAGCGAAACTCAAGACGCGTGGGCAACTCACAGACGCGGATGAGCTCATAATAACCCATGAAGGTCAATCATTCGAGCGGAAGAAGTAAGATAGAAAGAAGAGGGACACGGACGATGGTGGGGAGGCTTCGTAACTTGATACAGGAAAGAAAATTGAGGATCAAAAGCCTTTAAGAAGACGATGTAGGAGGGTTGAGGATGCGTTCCAGGGGTAGGGATAGATTCAGTGAGCAGTAGAGGGGGGGACAGAGGGGGAAAGGGGGTCAGCACGTTGCCCATTGTGCGGAAAACTTGTTTGAGAGAGTCGCATGCGGGCGCCATGAGCCGAGGAAGGGCTTGGCGTAGGGACATCAAAGGACGATTGCGTCGGTGGGTGTATAACGCGTTGAAAAGGAACAGAGGCGGGAGAGTAGTGAAGGGGGAAAATGAGAGCAAAAAAAAGCGGGAGTGTAGAGATAAAAAAAACAAGTGACTGCGTGTGTATCCGGTGGCTTCAATCGCGCTGTATCGATTGCAAAAGTGATTTCAATTCGATGGATGCGAACTGCGGCGGCGGTACGGGAGAAGCGTTCACGAAGCGACTCCGAAATTTGCATGCATTGAAACCATCGCATCGTACCCCATCTTCTGCAAACTTCAATAGATACGGAACTGATATAATGGAACTACGCAACCTATATGTGGATACTTTTTCGGCTCCCTATTAATTAAGGAGCTATTTTTGCGTGGCTTGTTAGCCGTACTAAATCCATGTATCTCTACAATCACTCTTTATCTACTTTGGTAGATTCGACTTTTAAAGGATCACTTCTGCAATATCCTCCATTCTATTATGATCATCAAAGAGTGATTGTGGAAGACTAGTTCGGTATGGCGCACAAGAAATTTTGTCACCCATCATGAGGGTGAACTAATACACGGAATAATTGACTATAGCATAACATAAGGAGTAATAATTTATGCATGAAACCCTGCATTTTTTGTGCCATTAATTGAAACATGCGGCGTGCGGTGGAACTAGGGGCGTAAAAGTGAAAACGGTAACAAAGCTATCACTTCCATTTAATCAAAATAAAGTTACTAATACGCTACAAAACCATAAAACTTAGCTCTTAATAAAACGCTCATTTATGTCTAAACGACCGTAAAAATAAAATAGATGGTCGATAATATATAATTTTTTATAAGGACACCACAAGCTATGGATAACATTTCAAGCATAAGAGGACAGCAGTAAGTAATTTAGTACCAAAAACAAGGTAATCATGTCCATTAATGTTTTCATTATCTACGATGCATGAAATAATACTTTTGGTTGTTTCAAATGAAAATATTTTTAAGTAATCACATTTTAAACTAGGTAAGTTAAACGGAGTTAACTTTCCAAATATCTGCAAAAAGTATAAAAATTAAATCCATTTTTATTGAATTTCACACTTACAGATACCTTTAACGAACCCACTCGACATATCACTAGAAATCTGTGTCTGAATACCAAAATTAAAGAGGGGATATGTGTGGATTTTGAATATGCGATCGTTTTTTTATAATTTCATACAGAATATACAAGGGGAAAGAACCGTACGCAAGTGTAGGTATCTATATTGAGGCTGTTTGTTCATTCAAGGTACTCGACTCGGTATCATTCCGTTTAAGATAGCTATTAGTGATGTTGACTATCAACAATAGTTATATACAGAAGTAAATAAACATGCTCATGGTTTTGCCATACTGGAATATCATAAAGAGATATCTATCTGCCTCATGCTATCAAAAAATTGCCGAAATTCTCACAATCGATCTCTACACATTTGTGACGTCCATTCATCACACAGGCATCTGTGAAAATTCACAACCGGAGAGGTGTTTGATCTCTGATATACCATTTTCATTGTTGCCTTTTCACCAGTAAAGAATTTTCTCTCGGCAGCTACGCTAGAAATTGAATTATTTCGGGAGCAAAAGAGAGGCTCGCTTTTCCATCCGCCGCTTAGACTGCACTCTGCAGAAGATAGCATTCATTCATTTCAAGTCGCACAAGCTTCACATACAGAGATACGGAGTAGGGCATATAAAAAATATGACTCTCGGCAACGGGCAAAAAAAATTGTCCATTCGTTTCATTATTCTTTTTATTTCACTCAGGAAGCCAACGCTCTTCCGTTCGGGGCAAGACAATTGGGTCTATTAATCTCTTCAAGTGGAGGCAATCTTTTATGCCACGTGCTTTGTCCAGGAAAGCTCCCCATAACGGCTCCGCGTAAATTGGGTCCTGAGTCTCGTAAACAACCCCGCCGTAAAATATTTCATAAAAAGATTTTTCGCCCGAGGCCCATCGGATTAGTTTTCAATTTTTCCGACGCACCTACGTGAGGCGCACTCCGCCATCATTAAGGAAACACTTAATCGTCCGTGACTTGCGTTTCTCATCAAACCCTTTTATTTTCATTTTTTTCGAGGCTGTTAGGGAAAACAAGACCCTACAATAGAGAATAAAGGCGCAGAATGGGGTATATTACCAGCGGTAAGCACGATCATCGGGTGAGCCGATGTAGTTGACCTGGTATGCATTTAGCAAACGGTTTTCTCCGTTGCAAAGAAACGAACAAACCAGACTTCCTCGCATAAATGGGAGTTATTTTATTCATACTGATTCAATGTTATCATTTTTAAAGCACAAGTTTTACATTAATAACTAATCGGGTTCAGCAACAAAAAAAAAATTTTCCGGCCTCGGAGGCGGTGGGGTAATGACCTGGTCGTGGGTTCGAATCCCACCTGGGTAGTTTATCCCTAACCAGGGCAAGGGTGTTTGTGTTGTGCTTTGTTAATGTTCTAACCCCGTTGCAAAGACCGCAATGTTCTGTTTACGGGGAAGAAGGAAATTAATAAATTTGAAAAATCATACTTTTTCATCATATTAGATATAATTTCGAATTATGGCCAAAAAAAAAGAATCCTTAAGGAAATTCCACATAATATTCTAGGCAATCATTTAAAAAATATTAAATCATCATCCAAATTCTGATCAGGTGTGTTAAGGTGGGACTGAACGATAAAAAATTGTGGCCTGGGAGATAACCCGTATTACGCTGATGGAAAATATAATAGTATTGATTGATATAATCATAAAAAAGGCAATATTCAAGTTGGTGGACGTACCTCACGATAAGAATCATGTAAATTTATTAATTTACAGACAAATGAAACACAAAAAAAATCAGCAAATCAAAGTGCATGAGTTTTCAAATCCCATACACAATTGAAGCAAGGTTTCAACGAAGACCCGTAGATAAATAGCAAAAAGGTGAGTCCAGACTGCAAATAGTCATCCAGAGGAATGATAAGAACGCAATAAAATAAATAAAAGAAAAATAAATAGACCTTAAGTTTTCCTAATATCGATTCAACTTCTACTTTTCCACCTATTCACGGTGAAAAATCTACGGCATTAATCCTTTCGCATTACATTTGATGACACCGCAACCTTTTTTCGACTGTGTCTTCCCTCTTGCGCTACTCCTCGTCCTAGCGAAATGAATGTAAGCGTCGCCGTGTTCGTAGTTATTTAGACACTGCTTTGTGATTTTTCCCTTCAATAGTCAGTTATTTCTGAATGAGTACGTGAGCATGAACTCTCATGGCGTCACCAAATCAAGAAAAGTTGACCGTAATTTTCGTGTATTTTACAAGTTCTTTCTTGACTTGTTTCGTATGTTTCATCGATGTCTATACTGTAATTTATGCGTGACTTTTTTATCGTGTGGTGTGCCTGTAGGAGTGAAATTTCATGCTGCATGCTGGTGATTGATCACCCCCTGCCAAACACCCTACATGTGGCTCGCAGGGTATTACGTAGATGTAGATGACGGAAGCTCGTAATTTATTTTTAACCCACTCCCGTCGGATCGGCTTGAAATTTTATGTGTAGATAATAACCAGATGAAAACGTATTTTTATTACATTTTTAGGTCTTTTGAGGCAGTATGAGCAACAATTTTTGACAATTAATACTTGAAATGACCACTCAGATTCATGGGTAAGTATTAGAGATTTCTTCATTAGTAAATTCAATACGTGTCATCTGGTGCAATAGAAAACGTGACTAACCTAGTGAACAGAAAATTACAGATTCGAGTCTTGGGGTAGGTGATTGTTTTCCTTCAACTTTAAAATGTTGTTTACAAGTTGAGTTTCTGCATCTTGCATCGCTTTAACATTTGCAATTTTGCATATTACATAAGTAAAATTTTTGTAGCCTTAAAGGTCTCACTTTAATTAAATTATGAAAATAACATTAAAATGGATTGCAAAATTTCTTTGAAGTTCAAACTTATATCCTTACCAAAAAGAAGAAAGTAAAAATTAAAAATACAAAAATCATGCTCTTTCCAAAAGCAGTGAAATAATATCAGTGTAATAAAAGCAGTGTAAGTGCACTAAGTAGTAAAAACTAATCTTTTCATCACTAAGAGATTAACCCTCAAATGGGCGAGCCTGATATTTTTACACGACCGGGCGCGTGAGGTACTTTGTCCACGATATGCATTAATTTGATAAAACTCGAATTTTGTTAAAATTTATCTTTACTTGTGGAAATTAAAAGCTTGTATAATTATAGGTGATACAGATATAAAGGTACACAGGTGGTACACGGCCAGTGGCGCAGCGTAATTCATACGCCACGAGAGTCGGATTCCTCTTGCCGATCTAAAAAAAAATGCCGCAGTAGGTACCTACTACTTTGTGTTTTATAAACTCACGCTATAGACAGTCAAAATGGCATTGTAGGAATACACGAGGTCAGTCAAGAAAATCAAAGCACTAAGTACATGGCCGGTCCGTGCTTTGTACGCCACGGGCATGGTATTAATAAATTAGTAGTACCATGTAATAAATTAGCAGTACCATAGCGATGGGTGTCGGGTCCTCTTGTCGCTCTAAAAATAAATTAGCTACAATACTTCGAGCTTTGAAAAATCGCACTATTGACAGTCAAAGTACATTTTAAGAATACACGAGGCCATTCTAGACCAGAATATGCGTACAGCGTTGAAATCCTTGGTTTTCGAAGATTGGCGTACTTTATACGCCAGCCTGCCCGCTCGAGGGTTAAGCGTGGGTACCAATCCATAGTCACCTATCAGGCTCTTCTTCATTAATTTATAATAAATCTAACCAGCAGTTTTGAAAAACAAGCTTGTCTTTGAACCTTGCCCTTAACCTCTTTCATCCATTTATTCAATTTAAACTTACGAGAGAATGGCTAAATGTCGGAAACAAATATTTTTAAATTTTAACTTATATTTCACACTTATACACCAAATTATTTAAATAAATATCCTTTCTGGATATGATTGAACAACGACACTTTTTTCCGCACATCCGCCAGGCATTTTTTCGGAGAAATGTTAAGTTTCATAGTTTTCCAGATCATCGAATTTTCCTGAACATTTTCAGTTTTTCACGTTTACCAGATAGCCGAACTAAACCCCGTTGAGAAAGTTAATGTTTGCAGAACAATTTTGTGTCATATCCATTTCCACCCGACCCCACACGATCGTGCGGGTTCGTTTAAAAATTTCCCCTAGTCAATTCAGATTACTTTTGTGCGTCAAAACGGACTGCAATTATAGTGTCATGTTCGTGCAAATTCCGGTCTACGGTTCTCTCTATTTTTCGTTTCGCTCAGTGACCTACAGATAGTAGCAGGATCATGTAAAATAACGGTATTTCGATTTTACTATTTCTATCTATAATATAATTTATACAAATTAATAAAGCCTATGGGAAGAGATTGATGAAGGAAGATGATTTGCAATCACAAATATTAATTAGCTACCATTTTAGATACATTGCTTTATTGGTGAGGAAATATTAGGCGTATATTATAAATGCTCTGATCATGCGGCGTGAAATTTCATCGTAATGAAATTGAATTACCTATTAAAAGTTGAAGTTAAAAAAAATTATAAAAAAATTAATTAAAAATGACATCATTCTAGATGTACAGTTAACCTGCCATGTGTACCTTAATATATAACCACTAAGCCCCCTATTATGGCGTTGAAGGGGAAGGCTTCTATCCGTATAGGGCACTTTATTCCCTTCAAAGACTATTTACACGATACACCAAATCATCATCCAAAAACGGAAAGGTTGATAAATATTGAAAAAGGATATGCTTTGGGATTGTCTTCCACGAGCATCATCACTCTTCAACTATCAACAAAGGATAAATTCAGTGACCGAGAATGATTTCCGTTTGTATTCAAACGTGAAGAGCAGGCAGGTGCAATATTAACTCACATGACGACTTCCATTTTGCTAATTGGATGTTTTTGATCGGCGAGTTGCATGCAGCAATTACACTCTATTCATTACTAAGGGAAATACAGCTTCAAAAATATAATGGATCATGTTATTTCATTATTTGATGAGAATAATATTAATAGCGCACAAAAATAGGGCGTATTATACGCATTTAAATTATATACAAATCAACTAAGCATGAAATATAAATAGTTAAGAAAGTAGATCGAAAGTATTTATGGAAATATATTATTTTTAGGAAAAGAAATTCAAAAATGACTTTAAAGCTAAACGCGATTCTGTTGCATTGATTTTGTAATTTTTGGATGGAACACATCAACGCACCCTTTATTTGAGGATTTTCCGGTTTCATACTAAGTTACTAAGAGTATGATGAACCAAAATCGTCTCCAATAATTCACACCCAAGTCTCACGAATGCGCTAACGCCCAGATAACAACGGAAGAAACTAATACGAGCGTCCAAATTTAGCCTCTTAGAGGACAGAACTGGGTCATAATATCCACCAGACACGCATCGGAGGCTATTCTGACCTCATCTAAGAACCATGTCACCTGGAGTTCCAAGATTATACTCCAGATATGAGGACAGGTGGAGTGAAGAAAATTGTCACGAAAAATATTGTCGCGTCTAACGAAGGAAATTTACTGATGTCCCGCCGCGAGGGGACTAAAGTCGTTTATCGGCTTCATAGATCATTCACCAGCGGGTAGGGGGGCGAGACTGAATCTACTGAATACAATAATAAATAAGTCAGGGAGAAAAACCTCCGCTTGAATGCAGTCTAAATGCAAATCGGGGAAGATATCATGCGAGACAGTGTATACCACTGCCACGCAGGATATCCAGTAGCTCTACGTTTTAAAATGCTGTTTACTTTTCTTTTTCAATAAAAAATGGCTTTCTTTAGAGGCATGTCGAAAATTTAGAAATGATTGGAATAATATATTGGACGTAATTGATTTTCCTTGTAAATACTTTGCACCCATTTTAATCATGTAAGTGTTGACGATGAATGTGTTTAAAAAAAATTTTCTACTATATTTATTCCAAGTTCGTATGATACGATCATGTAATATCAGAAAAAAAAAAATTGGCCTAATTTTAATGAAAATGGAATTGTAATAATGAAGTTCTGTTGAAAGGCCCAGAAACAACAATAGGAAGGCTCCTACAAAGCCACCATTCAGCCACTTCAAGCTGATCATTTTGCTACTCTTTAGCTTTGATGTCTAGCACCCATATCTAAGCACTCTTCGTACACACGTTTAAGGAATTTTTTCCTTGTTTCAATCGCAGTGGTATAGTTTCCTACACTGGAGCAGAACCTATGTAAATTTATGCATAGGATACTTCCATAGATCATATCCAGTCATTTTACGGCGAGCAGAAAGGCAACGTTTCTTTAGTAATGCTTAGGGGTGGGAAGGTCACGAAACATGACCTGCGGGAATCGTAAGAGCCCTCAGCGGGGTAACATGCTCTAGAGGTTTTCTTCAATTGATGAAGCAGACTAGATTTGAAAATGTTAGCATCGGATTTCATATCACCCAATACGTCTGGTGGCTGTACTCACTATTCAAATATCACGGTAAAAATATCATGTTACCTCCGCATGAGGTTTTTTCAATGAAATATGATGAGGAAAAAGCATATTTCCAACTCAAAAGTGTAAAATTCTCGCTTTAAGTTCAACTTCCTGGTTTTAATTAAGTCTCCGCTAGTGAAATAGGGACATTAAGGGGAGGAATACCTGCAGGAAAATCGCAGACGGTGATTGAATTGCTCAGTTGATTTGCCACAGTGATGCGCACAGATAAAATGATTGTACAGTTATTTTAAATGGACGCTCGAAACGTTTTATATAATTGAAACCATAGGATGTGGTGGGAACTGAACAACTTCATCTGCGTCGCCAGATGTTCCCGTGCTTCTGCCGTTTGGAATTCTGCCTGTTGGAGTTGCATTTGAATGGATCATTACGAGGAAACGGGTCGTTCCAGCCTTTCAGATGATCTTGTTGAATGACATGCACTCCTCCTCCTACTTGAATTGCCTATTTGGTGCCAAAAGCGGATGCAGTTCTAGAAGCGGTGTATCGGGGTTATTGCAATTCCACCAATTTCACTGCTTTGAACACTTGCTGAGCAAAGTTTTTTATTTCAATTTTCCAGCCCTAGGATGCCAAATATGGGCACTATAAAACAGTGCACTTATTTATGCTAAATATTATAGAAATAAGTAATCATTTTTGCCCAGGATAAAGAACAGTAGAGACAGTGAGCGACAAATAATTTTTTAGAAGTACATAAAATGCGTATTTCCAAGATTTGTTTCATCAGCATTACAAATTCCTTCCTAGGTTTCTGCTCAATGGCGAATGCTCTGCAAATCATCGTGGTGCCATAAAAAATACGAGGGCTGTTAATAAGGCCCTAGAATTTCCAAGAGATTGCACTCTTAAAATCAAAAATTAATTTTTCTTAGTAATCAACACTCTTGTATAGTAAGCTGTTAGAGTTTCAGCTGTATCTATGCCATATGTTCATTGTTGTTGCCGATTGTAGTGAACAAATTTCATTTTTTTATACAAATGGATAAAACTGAGTTTCGTGAGGTGATCAAATACTTGTTTTCAGAAGGGTTACCGCCGAGAGAAATCAAAGCTTAGCTGTATGTAGTTCATGTCACATCTACTCTTGCGTTTGCAACTATTTACTAGTGTGTGGAGGAATGAAAACGTGACCATACATAAAAAAATTGAACATGCTTCCGGACGCCCTGTGGAAGTGTCTACCTCCGAACCAATTGACAAAATCCACTTTATGGTTCTAAGTGTTACACAAATCAAAGTAATCATGATATAGTTGATGCCACAGGCATATCGCAATGCACAATTACTTCAAGTTTGTACGAAATATTGGGTATGAAAAAAATCTCGGAAATATGGCTGCCAGATTTTCTCGCCTTACAGAATAAAAAAAAATCTTGTGGTTAAGTCTGAGGCTGTTTTGGCGCTTTCCCAACGAAATCCTGAGAATATTCCCTGTCAATACATTTTTTATGAAATATGGATTCATCACAACACTATAGAGACAAAAACAGTCAAAACAATGGAATTCTGAAGGTAAACAGGCTAAAAATCAGGCGAAGATGGTGAAAGGAGCCGGTCAGGTCATGGCAACGACATTTTGGCATGGATGCGGAATAGTATACATTAATTACTTAGAAAAGAGAAAACGATATCAGAAGAGTATTATACATCGTTATTGCACCAGTTGTTGGTATAAATCAAGAAATACGTCCTCATTTGAACGAGAAAAAGTTCCTCCTTCAACAAGACAATGCACGCTGCCACAATGCACATCTATGCACTTGATTGGCCAAAATTACGGATTTAAAGTTCCAATTTTTACCAAATTCACCCTATACACAATATATGACCCTCAGTGACGCTTCTCAGTGAGATTTTTATCGCTTCTCAACTCGGCGAAATAGATTTTCAGGCGAAGGTTTGCTTCTATGGAGTGCATAATCGCCCAAATAATGCCTTTGTTTTGAGGAGATCCCGGAATTCTACTTTTTTGACGGCTTAAAATGCTTAGAAAAATGCTATTCAAAATTTGCAGAGCTGAAAGGAGGAAAAGTTGAAAGATATAAAAAAATTGACCCAAAATAATTTCTTTTTATGCCTTTCCACAAGACGTATTGAACGACCCTCGTACTGTTCCATCTTGACTGACATTAATTTGCACTCTTCGACCCAATTTCCTCATGGGATGGGTTTGAGGGGGCGAGGTAAAAGTTAACAGTTCGGAAAATTGTCGATTACATCCATCGACTGGTCGAACGGCAAAGAAAGGTCAGGAGGACATGATCCGCGATGACAGTTATCAATGAATCCATTGATGGGGGATCCGATGACTACCGTTCTCGAAACTGACACCGAAAAGTGAGGCCTTGAGACGATTAACGAGGCATGAAACTTGTTTGGCCGGCAGGATATGAGCAGAGGATGGTGGCATTTGAATCATGAAGAAGGGGTAGCGTGTGCGAATGACGTCACCGTCAAAAGGGCGATCGACTGTTCTAGAAATGATTATCGAAGCGAGTCATGAAGGAGCAAGTGAGTTGCATGAGGTGTGACGTCACCGAGGGAAGGACCAGATTTAGGTCCAGTAAGACAAAAAAAAGAGTAGCGAAAATAAATGGTCAACGCGGAGCAAAATTTCTTGTGCAATCACCAGACACTGCCATGTCCCGTAAAACATGAGTTGAGTGAATGGCCTTAAGTGCTCACGCAGCAAACCGCTGAAGTTAATAATCACAAAATAACGATGAAACGTTCGCGAAGATTAAGGAAGAATGTATGGCTTCTGAGAAAATACAATGGATGACAACAAAACCTGAAAAATGAGTAATAATATAACAAGGACAGCCAAATGTTGGCATCCTTACTATCTTTATGGATGAGGTTGAATCACAGTCGTCACTATCATGCATTTTTCATGTCACTTATGTTAACAGTTCCCCATATATTATTTATGTTAAACAAATGAGGATATTATAAACACGAATTTGTCATATGTCACATTTTCTGCTTTGCTATATTAGTAGGTAAATGGGGACCAGTTTCTAATAATATGCTAATTGATTTTTATCACTTATATTGAGAGGAAGTATAATTTTCCTGAATAAAAACGAGACGTCCATTCCAGTTTACGGTGAATTTGTTAAGTTTTACCACTTGCTCATTAGACGAGGTCAAAGCTGAACCCTTTCAGCGAAAACACCTCGGTGACTACTGCTTAGTCCGAGAGGGGGCGAAGGTCACCCTAAGGTTTTGGGACATATTTCAGCCTTCCCAGGAAATAATAATAAAATTCACAAGTCACTACGTTTAGTTTCCTGAGTATTACATAAACATTAAAGCTTCCCACCATGCTCCTACCATTGACTAAGCTACAAGCAGACATCGCACACACGTTAGGGCCATGAAAGGGAAAACGCCGAACAGAATCAGTGGAAAAAGCAACCAGAATGACGACAATCAAAGGAAGATATATAGGACGGGAAAGAATTAAATGGTGTCGAAATGTGAAGTAGACCTTTCAGCCCCGTGACCCTGAAAGGGTAAGCACACACGGATGTTTTATTTGCTCGTGGGGTTGGGGACACCGAAAAAGACCAAAATGGGGAGGAATCATCGGGTTTGCAGGCAGCGTGGGTGCGAAATGAGGTTTGAAACGATACCAAAGGGAGGAAGGGACCGTCGCGTCGTGTGGAAAGAAATGGGAGATAAGGGAGAAAATAGCAAATTTATAGTCTTGAGGGAGAGGTAAGATATGGGGCGGTCTATTAACTCTTTCGTAAGAATTGAGAAATAAGTGAGAAGTGATGTGTTACGCAGATTGAATGACGGATTAAAATTTCTTTATTGCAAGTGCTGGCTCAAACAACTCATTAATGTTATCTCTTTAAATGAAGGGAGAGAACAGATATGTTTCAAGCAATGTAAAGTAAATTATTCTTCATGTATATTTACTTGATTAATTGGACACACTCTTTGCACACACAGAAAATTATTGCTAAATTTCTTTTTATAGCGGAAACATATAGGGCAGTCATGTATCACTTAAGTTATGACTTCTATATACTCTGCATAAAGAAATTGATACATGCTTCATGTAATAAAAGGATGACCATGAAAACATATTTATAACAAAAAAATATTTCATCATGCCCACTTCGTTGGCTAGCATTGGCGGAAATGACGTCGGTGGTTCTCTGTGCTTGTTTCAATGGTGCGGCTCATTCCTTCCGAATTTTCATAGGATAATAATTCCATCTTAACTCGTTTGGAAGCCCGCGAAAAATTAATCGAAATTGTTCTCTGGAAATAATCAAATCCTTCCTAACAATGCTCAAGCAACAATTTGACTCTATATATACGGACGAGTTTCCTTTCAGTCCCTTTTCCCAATCAAAGCGTAAAGGAGATAAAACGATGGCATGGAAGGTGACAGAGAAGGAACGAGGGCACATGTAGGCGAAGCAGGGAAAAAAAAAGTTGAGCGATGTCCTCCCACGCAAGAAGCACTCACACGGACCAAGGGACACGAGAGAAAAGATTTTTGCGCGAAAAAAAAATATTAATCGGATAAACATGTTAAACCAATCGCTCATTCATAAACCCGACCTATCTTTAAAGTTCTTCCGTAAAAGTTGGTAAGCGTGGGCAGAAGAAAGGGTTAATTCGTCACGAGAAGAGCTGAAAGTGAGCGGGAGGAAGAAAAATATAAATATGGGGAGGGTTAAGGTTGGGAATGGTGACGGACCTGACGGATGAGGTCAGAGAACGATATGCTCACTCTGCCTAAACTACGCTCAGTAGTCACCCGTCAACTATAAGAGCAACCCCTCGATTGGCCACATTGGTATGGTATTTGGAGAGAACAATCGACAGCTGAGGTCATTTGCACGAAGAGAGAAGGGTATGGAAGGAAGGGTGGAGAGAAACCCGGCGTCGGCATTAGCGTACTCTTAACGAAAGGCTTCAAGGGAACCAAGGGTAAACCCTCATCCGACGGACGGAGTGATGCTCTTGATATGCCCTCCACTTAACAATCAAAGAGAGTTTGGGGAGTGTTTGAAAATTTTCTGCCACGGGCTCCACCGGAGTTGGAACCCGTGCTCACGGGCTGATAAGCCAACACTTTAACCGCCACACTAACCCATTCCCCAACTGGCATCATTGTCGTTTTAGTGGAGTATTTTTTACTCATTTAAATTCATGTTTTCACCTTGAAATTTTCAAGGTATGTAGAGAAAATAAATGTAAACATTTTCCATAATCTCAATTGCGGAATAGTAACATAAGAGAAAATAAAGACATAAGATATTGCCAATGATTTGCTTAGTGAGACTGAACTAAGCTCAGTCGTCATCGACTCTAAGAGTACCCCAGCAACTGGCCAAATTCTGTATTATTGGTGACGTATTGGTCTAAGAAGATGGAAAATATTAATTCATATTTTGAGACATGATATCCGAGTAAGGCAATCGCCGAAGGACAAGATGGCAAGAACGGAAAAAGTGGACTTAGAATAAAATAATGGAACAAGTAAAGAAGGATATGAAAGAGAAGTAATACGTAGGTTTGAAAAGATTAACTAATGGGAGAAGTGAACCAATGGAAAGCTGCGTCAAATGAATCTTAGGATTGTTTACTAGTGACTATGATGATTAGATATTCATTTAAAACTCATGTTTCACCCTGAAATTTTCAGGGCGTGTAGGGCAAGCTCATGTAGTCATGTTTCAGTACCTCTAATGGAGAAGTGTAGGATAAGAGAATATATTCAGGTGACATTTTGCCAAAATAACCTGAAGCTATTCAGCAGAGCAGAGAAATCATCAACGTAACCAAATTATCAAATCCATGTGAAGGATAAACTGCTAGTTTTATACAATTTGATGCAAAAATTCGCGTTAGATAAACATCTGCAATTTTGTAACGAAAGTGAGGCCAAACTGAGTGTAAATATCCGAAAAAACTGATTAACAAAGAAACATTATCATTTTTGTTAAACGTGTTGATCTAAAACCACAAAGGTCAAAGGCAAAAATTACCAAATCTCTAGTTTTTCACTTCAGATAACCATTCACATTGCAAATAATCAGTCACAAAACAAGCGTCTCATTAGTATCCTAACTGTATCGATATTTTACACATGAGTAAGGTCAACGACGTCAAATTTCATTTCCTCGAAGCGTTGATATCTCACTTCCTTCCAATTCAATACGATGCCATAATTGAGTCAAGGCTGCGGGTTCAATTTACGAGACTCGATCGCCGATCTTTATTAGCGCCACAAAGAATACGTCGATACCGTTTTTTCGCGAGTCAATTACAACCAGACTCGGAAACTCAATTGAAGTGACCCTGATTTTTCACAATAACCAAACCATCAATCAAACTGTTCCCTCGGTGCTTTCGAGTATTCCGGGTAAAATCCATTGTCATTCACGAATTCATTCGCGAACACAGGGGGAAAATGTTGTTGACTCGAGAATATCTCTTTTGAGACCTGTTAGAACCAATTTCTGTGCAGTACTTCTTTTGATCACACGAGTGATACTTAAATTTGTTTTTGATAGTAACACCAGAGGAAAAGGTTTTTTAAGAGTTACGTTTGCATACAAAAACAAAATTTTGTACTGTTGTGATAAATTCTCTAAAACATTTTAAGGTAAACACAATTATTCAAATATAAGGGTTTTCACTACTCACACCGTAACTCAACCGGGTGGTCAATTAGAGTTCACCAATTACCAAGCCACGGGCGAGGAATTTTTCCAAGATCAGAGAAAAAGGATCTGTTCCTGTCCCATGACAAGGACTTTCATTTTGGAGTTCCAAAGGCTTCACCCGAGATATGAACCGAAGACTTTCTTCATCAGCCAAGCGCTCTTTCAGCTTGTCTACCCTTCTCCTTATTTTGAGCACAGTGTACAAAACAAACAATGCAAAATTCTAGTTGTACTAAAGTCTCCTTATGCCATATTGGCAGGAGACTGTCCAAAAAAGTGTGCGCAATATCCAAGCAAAAATATCATCGATCAATTACATTGTTTCTTTAAAGAGTAATTGTCAAAAATAATGTAAGTAACTTACAGGGATCGTTTTCACCACGTATGTAATTGGAAGCAAGGAAATCTTACGCTATTGATTCCTAATTCATTCCCTAAAAGAATATAACGTAAGCAAATTAGGAATTTATGAATGAAAAGAAGCTGACGAGGATATTGCTCGGTATGAGCCTGATTGCTGAGATACGTATGGCGAATTACGATATGGAGACGTTCGGGAAAGAGGGCGAGAGAAGACTGATGGCGTTCTAGATGTGGATTTGAAAAAGAATGGAAAATGTCAAAAGGACACATAGAAAGAGAGGCGCAGTGCTGGATGTGACCAGATTAGGAAACTTCGAAATGAGATGAAGAGATGACAGATGGTTTGGATACAGCGAGTACTGAGCAGAGCGTATGGGAAAAAACGGTTTTAAAGTGAATAATAAGCCGGAATGGAGAAGGAAGAGAAAATTACTTTTAGATACAATGAAAGTAAATAGGCCAAACTTTGACTTATAGAGGGAAGTTCAATTGTGGGAGGGGGCATTTGGGGTACTAAACTTTTGAACGTCGTGAAAAACTTTTGAAAATATTAGTAATATAAATTTAATTGGGCATGGTGGCCTCCAAGTAAGGATTCTCTAGTTTAAAAACTGATCTCAATTACATCTTCTACCAATATCCCTTCTGCTTCTCTTCTGCTCTCATTTGGAGATATAGTGCTGACTAACCTTCACCCGAACGAAACTAAAAGATGTTACTATAAACTTTTCCTGCAATTACTCGTTATTTACAAACACCGTGAAACGAATTTTTTAAATCCGGTCCGTAATTATTAATCGCATAATCCAACGTCACTGTATTTTCCCCACCTCTTATTTCAACCCTCATCCCTTAGTTTACATGCATCTTGTCAGATTTTAAATCCTAATACTCACACCTCCATTTTTCGGCACTTTTGGCAATCAGGTTTTCTCTGTGTACCCTAATAAACCATCTACTGCGTAGTTCGCAGTGTGAGGAGACATTCCTTTCATCCCCCGAAGACAAACAATCACTCCTTGCCTCTTAACTAAACAGACCAGCGTGCGATAGAGATTCTGGTGTTTTCCTTGAATTACGTCGTGAGGGCTTTCCATCAGAGCTAATCGTATCCAAAAGCATTTTGGAATACATAATGATTCATCTGGCTCTCCTCAACTTTATCATTCAACGAATCTAAATGGCCGTCAAACGCAGGCCCCAAATGTCTAATTAGGCAGCAAGAGTGTTTATTATAGTTTGAGCAAAGCATGTTTCTCTCATTTTATCAACAAAACAATGTCGTTCATGCATAAAAATTTTCTGCTGTGCTGCTGCAATTATAGAGGACGATAAAAGTCTCATTGACTGAATGATGAATAATTCATAAACGAAGTTTTATGATAGGTTATGGATTTTCCTCACATAAAAGAGTACTGATATTTGCCAATTGTGTGAAAAAAACGTAAGAAATAATGAACGAGGGACATATGAAAATTAAGGTCTTCAAATTTTTTTCATAGTTGTTGAGATATTTTGCCAATGCATACCTATTACATGGTTAGAAACCTTATACATTCAGTTATTTTTCTGTGCAGTCGTCCATGCGCTTCCTAACTTTCCGCATCCGTGAGACAAAATGTGTACTTCCTCCTCGAACCAGCTTCCCGCTGTTACCCATAGGTAGGTAGGTACTGCTTCTTGAACGCTTCGCGAATTTTCCCTCTCGCAAGAGGTTTTTGAGGGTCAGAAAGAGATGAAAGTCACAGGGGGTGATGTCTGGACAGTAAGGTGAGTGATCAATCACCTTCCATTCCAATTGCTCGCCGAGTGACGTTTTGTGGGCCACATCCTTGTCTCTAGTGGGCTCACGCCTTGTCCTGCAATCGAACATCTTTAGCCTTTTGGGTCTTTCGTTCTGGATAGCCCTTCAAAGTTTGCTTAGGGTCTCATAGTGCCTCGCCAGGTTGATTTTTGTATCCGTGGGCATGAAATCGACCAGCAGGATACATTTTCTCTCCCATAAGACGTTAGCCATAATCTTGCCCGATGATCCTGAGGATTCTACTCCTAGGCACGTTGAGGCGGTAAGCAGTAAATTTTCTGCAAAATTTCAGTAATTTTTCAAGTCTTTGCACTGTGAACAACACACTTCTTCCAACTGGCTATGAATTTCAATCAGAGCAATCATCTTCGCATGCAGAAAATTAATGACAGACGGTAGTTCACACTTGGCGGGAGCAGCAATAGGGACGCCCATCGTGAATGAGCGCTGTGCCAAAAATTATCTTGATGATGAGAAACTGTTTAGGCAACCGCAAGAGGGAAGGACGAATAAACTTGACAAGGTGGCTAGATTTTGCGTAGTGCTGCATGCTGCGACGCCTGGGCTTTGGAGATCATAATTTTAATACGCCCCTCGTATATTGAATTATAGATGAATTAACATTTAAACTTATTCAATAGATTGCATTGCACATCTGATAATTGCTATAAAAGAAGACGTAACGTTTGAAATCAGTATTTTTGATCAATTTTTAAACTAAATGGTAAATATAAGGCATAGAAAAGAAAACGGACAACTTTTTGAGTACATTTCAGATGAAAGTCGTAATTGCAGTCGAAGTCACACAAAAATGTCACAATTAGTCACACAAAAATGGCGTTGCGATTAGTCGAAAAAGCCGGAAAATGTGTAACATAAATATATAATGGCTGGATTATCATTATTTTCAATATAATTATCTAACTTATTAGCCTTTATGAATTTCGTCAATAATGAAAAATCATATATTTATTATCAGTATGAAAATCATGTTTTGAATCAGGTTGGCGGGAATTTACTTAGGTAGATTAAGCGCTTTAGAATGTCGAAAGCTGAGTTTGAACGATACATTTACCCGTGAAATTACGTGCCGGGACAACTTCTTGGATAGTTTCACGAAATTAGAACAGGAGCTTTTATCTGGAGATGCATTCATTAGGGCGGATCGCAAAAATCGATTTTTTTCAAATCCATCTGGCCCAATGAAAAAAAGTTGTGGGACCGATCAAAAATAAGGCCTGAAAAACTTGAGACCTGTATGTGAACCCCTGACCCTCGCTCAAATGCAATTTAGGGGGGGAGGGTCAAAATTCGAAAAATAGAATATATTATGGCCAAAAGTAGGGTTTCATTGAAGTATAAGACTCAAAAAATTTTAAAGGAACATTTTAAATTATGCGATATTTTTGCGTGTAAGTGGCCAATAGTGTTTTCAATAAAACCCTACTTTTGGTCAATTACGATTTTCCGTAAGTTTTAGTACTTCCTGTGGTACCGCTAAATCCATTTAGTTACATTCATAATGGAAGAGAAGCGCGTCGCCATAGTTCGCACACCTACATAGCCACTCGAGAGGCGTCTTCATAGACCGTAGTCTCCTTTCCTGCGTGCGGAGATCTAAAAATATTTCATCACTTATCTAAAAGTTGGTAACATCGATTTGTTTTTACGCCGACGAGGCGCCAAATAAGGGACAAGTCGTCTCACTACGCATCGTTTTTTACCTTCTACCATCTTCTGATTTATATTATCAAAGATAAACGACCTCCTAGCAGCATGCGCGGGATGAATTTAGCTGTATTAGAGGCGTGGGAGGGGGAGAAGCGAGCGTGGAGGGGAAGGGATCGGCCTGCGGCTCTGGTATCCGCGACGCTGCGTGGGCGTTGGAATATTTTCTTCGCGGACTCAAATTAGGCATTTTGTGGCTAAACGGTGGTAGATACGTCAAAATGCACGAAAATTGTGCCCTAAAAGGGCAGTAACTCGGCAAAATCTATTGGAAATGACCATAAAATATTATATTTTTCGAATTTTGACCCTCCCCCCCTAAATTGCATTTGAGCGAGGGTCAGGGGTTCACGTACAGGTCTCAAATTTTTCAGGCCTTATTTTTGATCGGTCCCTCAACTTTTTTTCATTGGGCCAGATGGATTTGAAAAAAATCGATTTTTGCGATCCGCCCTAGCATTCATGCAATGAAGTGATTTTGGGTGTCTACACAATGTGATTTTGATGGTGAATGTGTTCACGCACCTTTGAAATGGGTAAATGTATCGCGTAAACGTATCTTTTCACTCATCTTTCAAAAGAATTTCAAAAGTCCCTAGGAATGGTAGCAAAAAAAACGAGGTTAAGGTTGTGGGAAACTTGGGTTGAGAAAAAACACAAGTCAAAGGGAGAAAAGTGTGGTAGTCGTGAAAAACTGCAGGAACAAGGTTAGGAAACGTAGGAAGGATTAAAAACGACGATTCCTTCCTTTTCTACCGGTTGTTTCTTTTCTTTTCATGCGATAAATTTCTCATTTTAAACTAACCTAATAATTGTAATAATAAGTGGCAAACATTTTCCCACTTTTGACGATAGCTGAAATGCAAATATTTTATATCTGAGAAAATTCAGAGAATTTCTTAAAAATTGCAGCACTGCAAGAATTCCACTTCTTTTATGCTACTTCATAATCATCAACTTTCTTTTCGACTAAAGAAAAATAAATCGACGAGATTTATAGGATATTTCACCACCTCTCGAATAGCAATATATTTTTCTAGTATGACGTATGGTTTCTGATTTTTAACTATGCTATCATATGGAATTTAAATAAGGTTGGTGGTTTCTGGCGATAATTTTTGGAATTTACTGAAAACTTTGGATTAAAAAAATGAAACTTTCCTTTTCCACAGAATTTTTATAAACACACCACCATGGTTTCGACGCTTAACGTCATCTTCTGGTCGGGAGTCCAAATAAATAAAATATTTTAGGAAATAAACAGAGAAATGCTGAGTGAGAGCAAATCTTTCATGCTGATATGGTAAAATCAACATTATACCAAGAGATTAACAACAGAATTACGAAGGGAAGAACTGTCTTAAAAGCTCTTAATTGTATTCTATGGGACCAAGATCATACACATGATAAAGCTAGAAATGATTCAATAATCAAGATAATTGGAATAGAAAAAGATATAGTTGACGAGGAAGAAAGGAAGCACTTACTCTAGTTCGGTGATTTTAAGAGAATGAATGACACTTGATGGCCCAAGCAATTATTGGATTGGAGATCTCCAGAAAAACTGAAAAGAAGACGATTCGGAATTTACTGGAGACAAGGAATACAGAGAGCAATATGGAGGAATAAGGAGGAATGGGATAAAATAAAAAAATGCTAGATGAGTGCAGGAAAAAGAAGATAATTGCAAATAATCAGCTGTAAAATATTTTTAAATCAAGTAATTCTTCGCTCAAAGAAAGACAAAAATCGCCCTCTTCAATGGGCTTCAGAGAGCAGTAGCGGCAGTGGTTGGCGAAAGGGCGAAAACGATATGTTTATACTAAGAGGGGGCACTAAGGGGGACCTGAGGAGGGTAATATAAATATACCTTCGTCGGAATTTTTTTTATTCGCCCTGGAAGGGAGAGATCGCAACGCCATGGAAAGCCGCCTGACCATAAGCAGATGATCCACTGAGATCTTCCCGTGGATAAAGAGGAGTGAGTGCGCTTGCGATAACACGAAAAATAATGGTGCGGAAAAGTTTGGGAATATTTAATAGCAGGGAAAATAACGTCCCTTGCAGATTTCTGAAAAGAGGACCAATCCACAGTGGTTTCAAATCGAAACAGGCTGGTCAAAATTAATAACGTCGTAATGTTACCCAAATTATCAACAAAAATTACTATTTCTCATTGATTTTGATTGAATATGTCTGGTTTTGAGATAATTGTTTCATTTTTTCTTCATTTTAGCATTTATTGAACTGTTGTTATTTATTAAATTTTTACAAAATATTGATAACGTAGTCATCGCGGTTGAAGATAAATATTTGTGTACGGAGGACTTAAAACAGAATAATTTTACGCTGAAAGACGCAAAAAGTGTAGTCAAAAGCCATGTTAGAACTCATGAAATGGATTTTACGGGATACGAACCCGCGACCATCAGCATAGATGGCGAGCTAGCAGTGCACCGCTTGACCGGTATTGTTTCCTGCGTATTACTTCCCTATGATACATACCATAGTCTGTAAAGTTTCACGGTATGGACAGTAGAACTTATTGCAACTTTTACATTTACACCCAGCGTTGGAATAAACCTATGAAATACACCAAAATTGTCGAAATATTGCAGCTAGCCACTCTTTGAAATTTTTCCTCAATATTTCCTAGGAAGACGTTTCATATTTGAGGCCTAGGGAAAGATCACAAAAATATTCCAAACAGGAAAATCCGTCCTTTCCTGCGGCTAGTTCTGGAAATTTCGTTGAAAAATGGGAATCGTCCAATGAAGTCTAATGAAATTGAAGGCAACAATTCATATAATTAACTTTGCTGCAGAAATTGCTGGAATTATTATATATCTACTAAATGATAAGGTAATGATGGGTTGTCTGGATAAGATAGGAAATAGCGATGAATCGCTTTTTCCTCTAATTTTCAGAGCGTTTCATCCTCTGTTATAAACAAAAAAATAACTTAAAATATACTCCTTTTATTTAATTTACTGTGGACAAATATATATCTCATCGCTTACGTCTTAAGATTTGACTTGTACTACCTTTATCGTAGCCTTCTAAAAAATGAACCGTATGTTTATATGAGAATTACATGATTTTTTTCTATTCATTTTTAATTAATACTAATAAAATATTCAGATATCTGTGTCCAAACGAAAAAATGTGTGAGTTCGAAAATAATTTGTCGACATATCTATTTAAAAGAAGACTATGTCATTAGTCAAGAATCCGTAATCAAAACAAATACGCAAATTAATTGAGTGCACATTTCAAATAGCAAGCTAAGTATTTTTTTATAATTGCTCCAGTTTTAAATGGGCTCACTGGGCATAGCCATATAATTCACAATCCTACAAAGAGGGATGAGGAAGACCAATTTAAGCGCAGAAATAAAATGAAAAAACTTGATTTAATCGTTAAAAAAATAATAATTTGACGGCATTGAGGTTTTTAAGGACAGTCATGATTGGTATATTGATAGTAAAAACAAAAACATATTTTTGTCGTGCAAAAATATAGCAAGCCTTGCATTGAATATCCAATATGAGATTACTTAAATCTTTTGACCTTACTCGGATAAATGGGAAAATAATCACTGGTTTTGATTCGAAATAAATTTTTGTAATGTGTTTTATGATGCTATTATCAGAATATCCAATCTCAGTGCAGCTGCTGAAATTAAAATTTTGATGAACGGGGCTGTAATAGGATTAAATATAGACAGTGAGCATAAACAAGTACATGGCTTTTATTTTCGTTTGATGGTATGTCATTTAATTGAGATGTGTACCTGTCATTTTATGATAGCCAACTGAAATAATGCACATGTAGAGAAAATGAAATATCTGTTATCAAATTTATTCGTAGAATCCTCATGCATAGAGCATACTTGCATCAAGCAAAGACCAGTATTTCATCTTTGAAGGCAAATGTTTATACTCGTCAAGCAACGTGTTACTTTAAATTACATTGTAAGGTGACACAGAGGGTTACTAATCGTAATAGAATCGTAAGTAATCGTAGAAAGTAAGTTAATAGAGAAAATGTTAATGAAATGTGATTTGACACATAAAAAGGTAAATGAGACTATTGTAGGAAGAGAAGCAAAAGTAAGAGAAATTGTGCAATAAATGGCTTACAAAACCAGCGTATTTTCAAAACGATTTTGAGATAAAGATTTTTAGACCGCAAAGAAAACTAAATAAAAATAAGCATTACATTGTGCAAGCCGTACATTATGTATCAGGTTTTTTTTCTGCACGGGATCATACTGATATTTTCACTGTGTAATACAATGTAATTGTAATGATCATTGTACCTAAAGTTTTGACCGCGATGAATGTCTTCATGTTAACGAAAGGCTCTTACGAATTGGAATTGGAGACACGTTAACTAGTAAGACGATATTTAAGAAAGGGAATTAAATTTTTGGGAGTACCATAGAGCCAGGGAATCGTTCAAAATCATATAAACAACAATGAACCCTTTCGAGGATCATGCACAAGGTCAAGGAGTATCTGAGAAGCGGCTATCTACTCGGTAAACTTAATTGAGAAAGGGCTAAGGCAGTTGATTTTCCATCTCTTAAATTCCGAGTAGTGGGCGTTGGATCAAGAAGCAGGAAAATACTATACTCGTTATTTTTCATGACCTTATTTCTTAAAAAGTTGGTGAACGAGAAATTTTTTTCCATAAGTTCAACCAATAGGGTGGTTTCCTATTTTTTCATTGCCTAAATTGAAACATTCTTGAGTACGAATTTCACGCTTTTAGATTTTTAAATGCTGATATCTATTTTTAGCGATTAAATGAAAAGAGATATTTTTCAAACGCGCGAAAACGTGAATGCTGGTAAAAAAAAGTATGAAAAGCCCGTATAACATCATTCTGGTTCCGGCTTCCGCTGTTCTGAGGCCATCTTGGTGCAGGGCTATGAGCGCCGCTACGATGCAGGCTGATAGCAGAGTACCCTGCTAGCAGGTAGCGCTTGGCTTAAAATCAGGACTATTGATACTCTATCAAACGAAGGAAACTACCTTACCATAGGCAATTTTAATAGGTGATTATTTAGAGATGTTTCCCTGAGCTCTGTTCCTCAATCATGCATTGGTAATCTCAAAAAATGTAAAACTCCTGACTACTTGTATAGCATCTAGGCCCCTGTGACGTCATGTGGAGTGGTATCGCATGGACGCCAATCTGGATTTTTTCATTAGCATTCCTTTAATCTGGGATTTCTAAAACCAAACAATTAGTATATTATGGATACACGAATGGTGAGTAACGAATCGCAATAAAAGCCTTTCGTTTTCTTTGATGAAAGCAACTACCCTATTCAGGCGTGATATTGTGGAAGATCAACATACGTCCCATATAAAGGTTAGTTGCACTTTTCCACAATTACTTTATGCGCACGACGCGCTTCGGCAACAGAGCCATTAATCGGTTGTATTATTATCTATGTACTGATGTACCTGATATACCACCGTCTTTTACCAGATGTTGGCTCTGTGAGCCGAAACGCAGTATTCGCATTAAATAACTGTGGAAAATTTAAAATGCCTTTCATTTCAATTTAATTTCACTAAGTTACACATTAGATTATTCATAACCACACTCTGGAAGGTGAAGACAGCCATCTCTGCGCTGATAAAATTTTGGAATTCAACATCACGCACTGAGAAAATCATTTGCGAACAGGGGAAGAGCTCAACAGCTGCAAAAATAAACGGGACACAAAAAAAATATGCGGGGAAAATATACGCTGATGGCTGAGAATATCATCTCGGGGTCTACCCGGGGGAAAATGGTCCCTCAGACACATTTCTCGGCACCTTCTGAAGCGACCCGCCTGCTCCGCGGCCTTTCCCATTCCGTGGGGAGAAAATGGCCATTTCTCGTGGAAACAAATCTGCGAGGCGAAGATCGAAGGGCGGTACGAAGATGCGCCGGCCGAAGGGGAATGTTGTTCACGGTCCGAAGAACACATTCCACGGGAGAGGATTTCGTCAGATAAGGAAGAGAAGGGTAAGATGAGGACGACGGACCGTGAAAAAAGGAACTGAAGAAAGCGAAACAGAACAACAAAGGGACGAAGAGAGATGGGAAAGAGAATAAAAGAAATGAGGAAGAGAAAAAGAAATAACAGCGTACACTGAGTATCGATGGCTAAAAGTGATATGAAAAAGAAACGGTAGAGGACAAGCACTCATGTTATTACGCCGGCCTGTAATGATGCAACATCTAGATTACTTCGGCGCATTTGAAGATTGCGAGGCAACGTTGATGGGAAGGAAATACCTAAATGAAAATAGCTCCGTTCTTCACGAACGCAGTGACCCCGGTCATATCACGATTATAGGGAATGAGTTCTTGCTAACATCAGCAGCCATGCTGCTTTACCATACATGAAATATAAGTATACAAGACATATGTGCGGCTAATACAGGCTACCGCCAAGTATTTGTTAACAACTCCATGGAATTTAAATAATTACGGAAAACTCATTGCGTAACAAAAGGATCAAAAGCCAGAAATTAGAAATATAATGCATAGTCAGCTGAAAGTCTGTTAATAGTCTAACATGATAAAGAAACCAGTCTGTAATAAACTATACTCCACTGAACTTGTATACATCCAACTAATATCTAACTACAAAGCTTAATTTTATTCTACTTGTTACAGGGATGAACTATTTTTTTAAAAATTGATAATACACTTCCAACCTGTAGTGGAGCCCATTTCAAGCCACTATTTCTATTTATAAATAATAGAAAATACCAACTACTCCAACTGGAGTACTATTAATGTACCCATAGTTTACTAGTTTGGCAATCATCAATAAAAAGCTTTATGTGATACAATTATCGCAGTTTGTTTATTCTCAGAACCATTCTCAGATGGGGATAACTGTGAACAAATTTCTTTATAAAACAAATCTACTACGAAACAGATATTTAATTGCATGCCTGAGTTTTTCACGGCATAATGAGAGATGGAATATCTCCATTTTCTCTCACACTTACAACTCCTATGAGTAACAAAATCGAAAAAAAACGAAAACTAATCCATTTTAATTATGAGGTGAGCTTCCCTTCGACCACGACATGCTTAATTATAATGAAGGTAACAAGCTTAAAAAATGTAAAAATAATTGTTTAACCAACATGCAATTCAATCAGATCACTTAAAACACGAAATTGTATTCATTATTTCAATCTATGAGTACAGAAA
Source organism: Ischnura elegans (assembly GCF_921293095.1). Lineage (NCBI taxonomy): Eukaryota > Metazoa > Arthropoda > Insecta > Odonata > Coenagrionidae > Ischnura > Ischnura elegans. Next base: position 60,107,924 of record NC_060252.1, read on the forward strand.
TGCAATTGGACCTTGAAAATATTATGCTCCCTTTTTGTTTACTCTCAAGCTGGACTAAAATTTGCAGGTTCCATAAAATTAATAGAAATATCTGAAAGACTATTTTTGGCAAGCAATCTCATTATGAAATTGATGCCTATTGGTAACTGAACAATTAAAATATTTTTTTTAACATCAACATGGAAAGAAAAACTCGTTAACATTTCAATTCAATGGTATCGTGGTTACCGTTTGCAAAAACACGTTACATTCCCAAAGAAGAAGACTAATAAATACAGAAATACTAACCACTATGCTGTGACCTCAATAAATCGGACTGAAGAATATTATCCTTCGGAAATTCTAGACCAAGGAATACTCAAATGAACACTATGCTTCATGGATACCTTTTCCCCGGGAGTTTCTGTATTAATTTTGGTTTTACATCAATTTTGCTGCGAACCATATCAATATGGGTTATTTCATTATAACTTTACTGTTTCAGTAAATTATAAATCATATATGCCCTTCTCCGCCTCAAATTATATTATTCAGGAAGTAAATTAGAGGTCCACTGCTTTTTAGCGCCTATTTTGATAATACGATGGTGTAAGTTACCTGGAAAGAAATTTCTAATATGTTTCTGAGATAAAATTCACAAAAAGTCGTTAAAATAAAATCAGTTGTACCTTGTTCACACTTTATTTTAGATAAAACTTTCAATATTTCAGTACATTTGGAGCGTTATGGAGTTGATACGTACATTGAAGAATTTTTATGAATTGAGGAGTGAAATCGAATTAAGTATTACTAAATATCACAAGACCGTTAATCGTAAAAATAATTCATAAATGTTATGGGCAATTTGGACATTTTCCAATTGAAAATATTCGAAAAAGTAAATTCAGTGACAACTCATTAATGGCTTTCTAATTTGTAAATTATATGAAATTTGCCTAATGATCCAAAGCACATTTCCTTTGAGAGAAAAAAAATTACTAACGACTTATTAAAGATTCGCACTTCTCTCGAACTTTCCAACTCTCTATTTACATTTGTAACCTTCATATCAAAATATTCCTTTTCTACTCCTTAAAAGTGGCCTCAAATGCATTTACAGCATCACCAACTACACTAGAGACTGTACTGATGTTATTAGTACATTAAAATGTAATTTAAGTTTTATAATCCCTTTTACGACCAGTTTCCGTAATTGTTTATGCTAAATATCCCTTTATCATTATTGACTGTAAGTTTTAATGTAATACTTATATGTTAAAGTTCTACCAGATTACGCCTGAAATAGCTCTCTACGCTCTGAACTCCATTATTTTATACATTTGCGAGTGCCCTTCTGCCTAACATGCATCCACTCCCTTTTTCTGCAACCAGTTCCCATATTGTTGCTTCGCATCGCCCCTTAATTATCAACCTCAAATCATTCTCCCCTTTTCTCTATCCCCGAACGTGTTTAAAAACTTAGCTCTATCATCATTTCATCTCGCCTCTTTTATCGTTTTTGTATTGTTTATTTATCACAATTACCGCCGAAAGCAGATCAATGAGGCCTTTACATCGGGGATTTCAACAACAACAAACTATAAACGATCACACACATCCATTCTTAGGGTAAGAGTAACCAATCCAGGCGGGACTGAAGCAACAACCATGATAAAAAAAATAGTAATTTCCAAACGATTTAATTTAACACTCAACGACCGACCATGGTTTCAAGACTTTGTGTAATTTTCAAGGCTTTCAAGACCTTGAAAATGACACAAAGTGTTGAAACCATGGTCGGTCCTTAAGTGGTAAATTAAATAGTGTGGAAATTACTGTTTGTGTTTTATCATAGATATAGTAAACTTCCACAAAATCAAGCCTGTAACGATTTTATTCGTTCGAAGCAACAACCTTCGATACGGTAGGCAAGGACTTGTCCAGCCACTGAAACTGACAATGATGATTCGCTATGTATTGTAAAGCTATTCCTAAAATTTGTTTACAATTGGGCCACTGATAAATTGGCTACATTGTTATACAAGTGGACATTTTCAATTTAGATAAAACACTCAAACGGGGTGAGCTCAACACGTAGCAATCCTGGAAAGGAGAACATGAGGCCTAAGTGAAAGTGCGATAAGGGAGATGATGAAATTGGGCCTTAATACTCGCGCTTGCCAGAGAGATCTCTGGCTCTGGCGTATGAAAGTGAAGTGGAAGAGAGAAAATAGACGGAGTGGAATGACAGAGATAGCAGCGCTATAGAAAGAGGCCGTGCCCAGTTGCGTCACCGGAAAGCGCCTCTTATTCGTCCCGGTTGGTTCCCATCGCCAGACGGCGCGGGAGCCGCACCCGGAGAGGTGTAAAGAGTGTCGGAAGGGCCTGCCGGGCTGGGTGCGGGAACCGAGGCTTATTCGAACCGCAATCGCCCGCCGGAAATTCTGTACCCCGCATCCCACCAGACTAGCGTTTCTACACTCACACCCCTTTCCGCAAAATTAACCAATAGTATCCGCCAAAACCTACTATGGGAACCTCGGATATGTGCAAACGCGTCGAGTAGCTACTTCAACTGAATGAAGATGAGGGAGCGATGACAGTTACTACGTTTATTTTTGTAGCATTTTTTATATTTGCTATTGGCTCAAATCTGGTCTTAAACATCATTTGACGCCGATATGCTGCTTTTACCTGTTTGCAGAATCAAATTTTTGACAGTAAAATCATAATTATATTGGATTAACGAGCTGTACGAATCTTCGCTGAACTGGAATTCTGACAAAAATATATTCCATAATTATAAAACAAATTAGATTTATTGTGACAGTTTTAACAAAAACTATTCTTAAACACAAAGATAAAAACAAATATGTCAGTACAAAGCGTGAAGAAAGGACTGAGTATTGCTACAGAAATTCAAGAAAAATTGTGCGTTACTCTCTAAAGCCATGGTTAGGTCCAAGATTAGACTAAGCGTAGGTATGAGTAAGAATATGAGGTTATGCATACAAGTATTTCTTTTTTCAAAATAAAAGTTATCGTACACCACCAACGCAGAGGATGTATTATGACGAATACTTAGCGGAATACCTAGGCACTCATGTGGATAAAGACTGGATTATATAACAAATTTATGGCTATATTAGTGAGATTAATTTCGTAGATAAGTAAGTAGGTATCATGATAATAATCGTAATTACTTATGACCGCGTTATCTTAAAGGTCAGTCACAAATGAAAGAAAATATTTCCATACTCCAGTATGTATTAGATGGAGGCGGATAGGTAAATGTATCAGAGTTAAATAGTAACCAATATGCATCGTGACAATGGTCAAGTATGGAGAAGACTAGTGTGGGAGGGAAGAAATCGAGGAGACAAGTATACCGTAGTGTCGTTCCCAAAAACACCCAAGGAGCGTTTCGGTCAATTCGGTGGGCGGGGACGGGGGAGGGGAAGGCGGGGGAAAGGAACTTGCAAAAGCAAAGCGTGGGTGGGGTCATGTGGACGCTCCGCGATAAAATTGGCTCGGGAGTTATTTCCGGAGGGAGAGATTGCATTCGAGTCGGGAGCCAACAAGGGAGGAAGGAGTCGAGACGACTAGGGGGAGGGGATTGGGGCGACATGCTTTGGGCTGACGAGGAGAGAGAAAGAAGAAGAGAGAGATAAAGTGAGAAGAAGGAACGGAGTAATGGAATGCGGTCGTTCACGAATTTTTATTTATTGTCGACTGTGGAAGAACCTGAAAAGTAACGGCGAAATTAGGAATCGTCAAGCATCTGGTGGGAAATAATATTTAATGCTTTCCCGGCGAATAATGTGGGTAAACGTTTCTCGGTCAACTGCATAAGAAATGAGGGAGTGCTAAAAAAAAGTGGTGGAAAAGATGAGTCTTCTAAACATCTTAAGCAGAAGACGGAACAACTTAGTTGGCCATATTATAAGACATGATGGACAGATAAAAAAATCGTAGGAGGACAGGTTGAAGGAAAGAAGGGCAAGGGACAGCCTAAAATGAGTTGCATAGGGTTATAAAGGACGTTAAAAAGAAGAAAAATGTCACTATGAAAAGGCAAGCGGATAGAAGAGAGGAATGGAGAGCTGTGTCAAACCAACTTTTGGATTGATTACAAATGATGATGGTGTTAATGATGATGAAGCGTTTCTCGGGATTCCCACCGGGTTAAATACTTCACTTTAGCCAAATTTTCGAGCTTCGACGCGGGTCTCATCATCCAGCAGCCCTGAAGTCGAAGCTCAAAATGTCAGCTAAAATGGAGCATTTAACCCGGTGAGAATCCCGAGAAGAGTTTAACCATAGGTAGTGGAAAGGTTTCCACATGAAAGAGTAAAGGAGAGTAGTTATTCCGCACTCTTCAGGCCACACCTTGAATTCTCAGCGAGCATATGAGATACGGAGCAGGATGACTTAATCCATGAAATCAATAATATTCTAAGGCAAGCTGATAAATTCCTGCAAAACGTCTACGAGCAAACAAAAATCTTCTTCTCCAAAAATCTTCTGTAATTTGACTCAAATGAGGCTGGGAGCTGCAAGATACTCGATAGCTACGCTCTTCTCTTAGATTACTAAGGAATATAAAAATAGAAATCTCATTCAGGAGACACGGAGAACGTCACCTTTGAACTTCACTGTTTTCTGCGTCTGAGGGAAACGATGATTGGACGCTTAGATATAGAAATTCTTTCTATTTAGAAAATAGTGAGGTTCAAAGGTGACGTTCTCCGTGTGGCCCTGAATGAAATATCTATTTTTATGTTCTCCAGTAATCTAAGCGTAGAGCAAACGAACAATAAAGGATTTAACAAATGCGAGGCGGAACTCAATACGCGTATCTTTTTTCTTATGAAATATACTAACGGTTAAAGTAAGTTTCATGGAAACTTATGCGAATCAGCCCAGCCTGTCCCCCATGGCACATAAATCCTTATGTACTTATATTACAGATAAAGGTCAATCGTCAAGAACCCTAATGGATTTATTTTATTGTATTTTTGTGGCTGTGAACTACCTTCCGGATAACGCATTCATAAATAATTACGATGATTGCCATTATATGTACCTACTTATCTACGAAATATATCAAAAACCTCACTAATAAAACCATATATTTGTTACACAATACAGTATTTGATTCCTAAGCTCTTAGTTATCCTCATGATTTATAAACGATATTTCGGAACTCATAGTGCATTATAAATTCCATGTTCATCCTGAAAACTTACTAACACATCTTATGTCCATGCCGGACATAAAATTCACAATCGTGCTTACCTATTAAGGCATTAATTGAATATTATTCCGGGAAATCGGAAAAGACATCTCAGGTGGTGGGCGTTCTCATAATATATTTGCCTCTTATTCTAACCAATGACCCTGTTTTTCTAAAACCCCTTTAAAACCTCATTTCCTCCTCCAAATAAAACCAAAAATATATGTATTTTGGGATAAAAAATGAGAATTTTGGGGGATACAATCAACTTTTACCAAAGATCTCACAGTGGGATGTCGTATGTAATAGCTGGTGGTGAAAACGTTGAAAGACACAGAGGAGGAAAAAGAGAATTTAAAGCTGCAGGTTTGTGAAGCACAGAAGAAAGAGATGCAAGGAAAGTGGTGGGGGAGCAATGACAAACAAAAAGACGTGACGCGGCGGTGACGCAGAGTCAGAAGGTTGGGGGCGGAAGAAGGCGCCAGGGTGGAGGAAAGGAGAAGGAGTGACGTGTGCTATTGTCCTTTCAAGAAACGTCTTCAGAGCTAGGCTTGGGTCATCTATTGGGTCAGTGAATATCCCAAACTTGACTCGACACTCGGATTCATACTACAGTTTTCTTTTTTTCTTCTTAACTTCTGGAGTCCATTTTCAGCCATCAGTGGCGGCTTGCCCATAAGGAATCTCGGACGCCGCCCCTCCCAAAGATTTGAAAAGGGAAAAATTAAATAAATATCCATTCAATTATAATCATACATCTATTTAACCAATGTGTTTTTTTTTCATTCGCAAACATCGAAAATGTAGGATAAACACGCAAAAATAGCGCGAGAAGTTCGTATTTGTAGCCGTGGGGCGCTGGCCAGTACGTCCCAATCCATCGCCATGCAGTTATATGAAGAGTGGTAGTGGTGGGGGCTACTGGTGCTATGACGCGTCTAAGCTTGTGCCTTAAGACGCTTGTGCCTTGTGCTTGTGTCTTGGGACGCCGCCCGAGCATGAGCAGAGCGACGAATCTAGTGAGTTCACATCGCCGCGCCGGCCGGCGGGGGTATAATCTGGCGTCTACTTGGTGCTGCAGTGTTTCAGAATACTTGTTTTGGTTCAAATTTTATTATTATAAATATTTAAATTATATTATTTTAAATTAAACAAATTTAATACCTAGATAGCCTTAAAAATACTCACTAAAATACCAAAAATATTCAAAAATGTTGACCCTCCCAATGAAAAGTGCCCCCCCGAGCATTTGACTCACGAGCTTCCACTGTCAGCCATGTTCAGTGACTCTTCAAAAAACCATCTGCTAGGACACCAGTGCCGTTTTACTGCCGAAATAAATACCTGTGGATGCCACCTACGCTGAATTTGACTCACATAGTGTTTTCATATTCTTCAGAATCGTTAGAGAATGTAATATGGGAAGCAAAAGTTGACTTAGAAAACAAGCATTTAAGAAATATACGAGGAGTCTGAAATTTTAGTTACGTAGAAGTCGAAACTATAAAATGGGCAGGTGAAAATAAAATAAAACCTTTGGCGAGAAAAAAGAAGACGGAAAAGCAAAAGTTGACTTAGAAAACAAGCATTTAAGAAATTTACGAGGAGTCTGAAATTTTAGTTACGTAGAAGTCGAAACTATAAAATGGGCATGTGAAAATAAAATAAAACTTTTTGCGAGAAAAAAGAAGACGGAATTAATATTGGAAAAAAGAAATGAAATCTTAGGTTAAAAAAACTAGGAACCCAGAAGAATACAATTTAATACGGCCTCCGCAAATTAAAAATGATGAGAAAGAAGTCATTTAGAATACAAATTTAAACATTATTTGTGATTCGAATGGTGGTCGAAAAGAGAGAGTTAACATTGTCAAAGGAAACTGTTCCAGTGCATTCCTTATTTTTTCCGCCAAGTTAACTTTTGGAGAAAAAAATAGAAAAAGCACATTAGATAAACATGATGGGTGCGCAAGAAGAAAGATATCAAAGACAAGAGAGTCTTCTTTAAGGACGGTTACCCAGCTTCCGGCATTGCGGCACATGAGAAGTCATGGAAGAAATGAGCTAAGAGAAGTCAGAACTTGGGAATGAATAAAAAAAAAAGAAAAACGATATTTTTCACTCGACCTTGAGAAAATCTACCCCAATTTCCCAGATTTTGGGAGGAAATGGTTCGTTGTGGAATGGGGGGCTAGTTTATTGGGTGAGAGCAAAGAGGCGGAGCGTGTGGCCGAATTGAGTTGGTGTAAAAGTGGGAAAAGTAGGCTCAAGCAAGAGATAGTGTTGGTCTAGAGGGTACGAGAGTTTCTGGGAGGGATGACTTAACCACAGAAACCCTTTCATTCTCACCCTTTCACCGATGCCGAAGAAAAGTGTCCACACGGCCCATTTCATTTATTTTGTTTTCTCTTTCAATATATTTTTCCTAACTCCTGAAACATTTTTGGTTTCTTGAAACCTTTTTCCTTCTGGTCATTCCCTTCTCTCTCCATGTCAACACTGCCTTATCTCTTATTCTCTAAAGGTTTTCTCATCACCATCATCTCCTCCTCTCCTTCTATTCCCTTGACCCTCACATACTCTAAAGGGTTTTTTGGAGACACTAGCTAGTGTATACCGGGTGGGGCCAGCAACTTTCCATTCCCTCGCCTCTCTTTTGGGTCCCGACTAAGAAGTCGATTTTTGCGAAACATGGCACGACGTAGTCAGTGCAGAAAAAACTTGGTTGGGTCCAGAAACTTCTTAAAATCATGCATTTGTGAATAAATCTGAGAGCTGCGGTATGTGATTTCCTGACTATGATGGCTCAAAACTATTTGGAAAGATGTCCCTAGAAAAATGTTTCTGGTATTCTTAGAAACAGGTCCATTTATTACGAGTCGAAATCGCAAGAAATTAAGAGGGCTCGCTACCTCACGTCGCGTCGCTGCTGACCATTGTTTCTCATTTAGCCCTGAGAATGGAATGCTAAATATTTTTCAGAGTATTCGGCGATTTGAATGCATTTTTACAGTTTATACACTGTTAAATTTAGGATAGATATCACGGAAACATTTTTTTTAATCTAATATATCTCACCCTCTTCCAACATAGAGCAATTAATTTTCGACCCAAAAATGAATATATCACTCAATACCACTTTATTTACAAATCTAAACATTACGAATCACGCACTTCATTGGTTAATAAAAATACACCATTAATATTCTTACAGGTATTTAGATTTTTTCAGTGATGTATGCGCGGAGTTATTCACAAAACTGAAAATAATGATCACTTTAATTTACATGTGCACAATAAATGCAGTTTTTCTAAACGCTTACCTACAAAAATAGGAACCCTCCTGAAGGCCAATAACCTTCTATTACCCGGACTTGCTTTTGGGTGTCGCCGAAGAAGACATCCATTTTGGGTCGAGTCGCAAATCATGTTTCACATGGAATTGACGTGGCCGAGTCTTCCAAAGTAATCGCGCCTTGATGAATGTATTTTTATTACATATTCATCAAGCGTTAACGCTAACTTTACGTGGGAATCGATGACAAAAATATCAAAGAGTTGCTTAACGTAACTTTAGTGTGCTCTTCTATATTTCTAATTATTGTTAACCACTTCTAAGTTTTTTCACTACCAGAACAATGGCCTCGCTCACCAATTTTATTTTATTATCTATTGGGGCAAATTTTCAAACATAAAGAGACCCATATTTTACCATACTTCGTCTCCTTATCAAGGTATTATTATGAAAAAATTGACAGCTCTTTTGCAGATTAGTTGATGACGTCACGAAGTTATGTCAAGCGGGTCGCCTCTTCTCCAGCACTCTACGGATTTAGATTATGGACATCATTGATTTGATACTGTGCGCAGTATTGCGAACGATTCCTTCCTTCCTATAACTAATCATTTCCCGCTGAATGAGTAAATGAACCAGAATTCTACTAAGGATACCACCCACTCAGTAAAAGTGGACGAAAGCCGTCACTTTTTTCCTATTTTAAGCTTAAATAGCAATAAGGAAAAATAGTGAAGAATTTTTTTCGTCATAACGTATCGATCCCTCCCATCTATCGACTTCTTTTAATAAATACCAATTTCGGGTCTCAATGAACGACTATATGTTTTTCTTAAAACATAGGGACTGAAAGAGAGTGAGGAATAAGTTAAGAAAACGGTTTTATGCCGAACGACAGAGTAAGACAGTGTCGTCCCAAGTTCACTTCACGGTAGTGTATTTTCATCACTTTAATCCTGAACCATAAAATTATACGTTTTCCTTTTCCCACAGACAACCTCAGCAAAAGACCGCCTTATAGAAGTACCCTCCAAGCTTTATGCCGTCTACGTGTACGATTCTCCCTCCCAACTAACTTTAATACCCCTTACCCTCTCGATTCGCAAGTGGTGACGCGGATACCGAGAGACAAGTAAAGTGTGGAGAACGGAATGATCGAAGGAAGGAAGACACGTCCTGTGGCGATAAATTTTACCGCGGGAGAAAAGATAGGAATTCAAGCTAATCAAAGGGAAGGCCTTCCAAGGAGATAGTGAGGAACGACGCAATCGGTTGGTAAGGGAGAAAGCCTCGTGGAATTCAGAGTAATTAAAATAAACGATTAAAATTTTTCCTGGTGAATAATATTAAGGAAGTCTTCTTGGGCTCCAGACCAGGTTAATCCATTCATATTAGCCAAAGCTTCGGAAAACCACTTGTAACCATTCTCAAGGCGTGTTAATTTGGATTATCAGACAGTAACACGCCTTGAGAATGTAGTTGACAAGTTGCTTTCGGAAACGTTGGCATATACGACTGCATTAACACTAGAACCGCTGAACTTTTCAACCCCACCAAAATCGCGGCATGGGACTTTTATGTCCCATTGACAAAATACGTTGACACTTTAATGTTTAAGTATAATTGACGGTTTTTTGTGGTTTGTGTGGACAAAACACCTGTTCAGGTAATGCTTAAAACGTTTTATTAAGTATAACTAGGAATACAGTAAACTTATTTTGACAGCAAAAGTGTTGTTTGTCAAGAGGGGCGCAGCGCTGGGCAGAGGTGACGCGGCCGGGGCTGCGTGAGTAGGTGGCCGGCGCAGTGCACAGATTATTCCCTTCTGCGCTTCTAACTGGCAGAATAACGATATCTGTGCATCGATCCCCTTCGTAATAAACTGTTATTATGCTAAATACAAAATAAGTGTACAAAAAAAAACTGATTTTGCATGTTTTCCCCGTATGGGACAAAAAAGCCCCATCCCGCGGTTCTAGGTAAATCGTCGTTTTTCTCGTGAACCAAACATCGTACAATATGTTCGATATACCCTTTCGAAAGAACATAAAAAATGAGTAAAAGTCAGTAAATTTCAAAGGGATCAAACCACTAGTACATGAATGGCAAACATTTGCAAAGGGCGATGGGACAAAAAAGTCCCGTCCGCGGTTCTAGTGTTAACCAGGTCTCATTCTGGGAGATAAAAATATTTCCAAGATGAAGGCATAAAGTGAGAGTCGTAATGCTACAAAAATACGAAGGAAGAAGACATACACAATTCTTCTACTCGATCGGTCACTTAGATAACGGATTACTCGCGTGCTGTAAAACTCTTTCAAAATTATATCTTCTGCCCTCCAATCATTTTCTTATGAGTAATAATTTTTATAATTGAGATAAAAGCAACTCTAGAACAGTATCCACTCTACTTAGCCGCAAAATTTCTAGGAGATAGCAAAAAATTTTATAAACGTAATCCGTCACAAAAAAGGAGATCGAGAGTGAAGTACCGGTGGATCCCCGAGTGCAAAAACTATTAACGGAATAAATACGACGGATATAATGTAAAATATATTTATTGCTGGAATGGTTTATCCAATTATTGGTATTAGCTGGTGTGAGTGTAATGTTACCGACTGATACTAACGTGGTTTTCTAATTTTTGTTAGAGAAGGGGGAGGAAGAGAGAAAAATGAAAGATTCTAGTAGGAAAGGGGAGGACTCGATTTGATTTGATTTATTTCTTTTACATGGCCCAGATGCGGACCCAATCCGACCCCCTCATTCTCTGAGCCAGGGCATCTGGATGGACAGAGTACCGACTTGAGAGGGAATCCAAAGCACTGCATGAAGACTTAGTACACAGTCATGCACAAGGTGGAAACTTATTGCAACAAGGATTAAATATGCCTTAAAAATCATTAGGCTTCTTTGGGATTCGAACCAAAAGCTGGTCAGCTGCTGGTCAAATGCTGGTTACCCCACTACATTACCCTTTTCTTCTCCATTCAAATTTCATCATGGGATTACTGAATAATTGGATGGCGCCTCGAGTTCTATTTGTGGCTCTAGGTCGTAAGATGGCGGTCGTATTTTCTAAGTCATTGCCGAAGAGAAATCTGTGCATCGTCGCTATTCACCAATAGTATTTATTCAAAGCATTGCCTTTTACTTTGTACACAATCACACGCACGGGTAAAAAGCTAGAGTATTCATTTAATGAAAAAGTTTTTATACCTGTGCATTAAATCGTTATTAAACTTAATATTTTAACCTTAAAATTTTGGTCAGTAAAGGAAAATGTAATTTTGCACCACCAATACGTTTACAACATTTTCATATCTTTTAACCTGGTGTATTATCGCGCATATCTAATCAGTTACCTTGATGCTTCGTCGAGAAAAACAAAAAAACATATTTGTTTAATTAGACCCTCTTTTCAAGTATTTTTTTAATGTTATTTTTTTTAAAACGTTATATGGGGTATGATGGAGTAGTATATCTAATACCAATCACATTTTCTAAAATTAAAAGGTCTAATATAAACTTCACTGCGTCCCGAATTCTATTTGCTTTATCCAAAACATTCGTCGTAACTGCACGTGCCCAACTCTGACATCCCAATATTCCTGGCAATCCTGGCTTTTCCAATAAAAAATCTTTTTGTGCTCTTTACGGAAAAAATTTGTGACATTCATTGACGATATGCTTTTTCCATTTACTTCGTGAGATATAAAGTTTACTCCTACGTAAAAGCAACAAACTTGGAATCGTGTAGCGGACACCCAATTGATTCGTCTTGGCTCGAATTTAAGAAGCCTCCAACTATGAAGTGGAGCACACGCACAAATACACATGAGATAATTTATGATGCGTGAAAGAGTTGGAACATAAATATTTTTAATAACCAGCGGCGAAAAATGAATAAAGCTCACGAAATAAATGTTCGTCCAGGTCAAACATAACTCCCTTTACCTCCAATTTATTTTGTGATAAATTTTCATTTAGCGACGAGAAAAAATATGTAGATACAGAAAAAAATGAAAACGTTTTTCCGAGGGAGATGTTCATCGGCCCTGCGACGCAAGCAGAAATAATATACGCACTCACTTCTGCTACCCCATTTCCGTCCATGGAAACGATTCGGAAATAAATAAATATACAATGGATGATAAAAATAAAAAGGTCAGGAGCCACGGGAATTCGGATTCAAGGATTACATGTTCAAAAAAACGCGAAAATATAATACGCGGAGCGAAATAATAAAAGAGGGTGGAACACTGAAGGCCATTGAAAAATTCAAAATTGCGTTTTCGCAGGTCGAGTGAGCGAGAGAAGTCTAGCACAAAAGTGATATCCCTGCTACGCCGCGGAGATAAAAAAGAAGCGACGCTGGCACCAAAAGGAGTGACGGCGGGCAGTCATAGAATTAAAATGAACGAACGACTTCATGACGCATGCATTGCGTCTCGGAAAAGGCGACAAGGATTCATTTGCAAAAGACGGGAAAAATATACAAATATTCCTCAGTGAGAGAAATATCCAACCAGCCCGCAGGGAGTCTGCATATCAATTATTCAGTTCGTTGGGCGCCACTGAAGGACCCGAACCACCAGATTAATAACGAATATAGAGAAGCATTCGACCAAGTAGTGGGGCCGCGCTGAGGAATGGTAAATAATTGAAAAGACGAATGATTGAATGTGTAACATATTTACAATCATCGTGTGTTCCCATTGACCTCTATGTCCGAGAAAGATCCACTGAATTAAGCGAGTTGAGAAATAACAAAGATAGATGAACGAAGAGTTAGGAAAATGAAGGCAAAATATATTTTAAGGGTGGACCGAGGATGATGCCAACGGGGAGTGAGATTAAAATAAGGTTAACCAGTTGCACTGAGCAGGGTTGTCCAGGCACTATCTCCTTGAAGCAACAACTCCTACCGCCCTCGAAATACATATTATACAATACATGTGTATCAGGCATGCCTTTTAAAAATCTCATTTATTTTATTAGACCCCGATTCTTTTTATTCACCCCCATTTTTTCTACTTTGCAATTCTCGCCATTTCTCCCCCTCGGGCGGGACGTAGAGTACGGAGCTGATGTTGATGATGTAGATTTTTGGGATGGATGGAAGAATACCAACCACCCCACACTTAACAATTCTATTACTTGTGAGACGCTGGCATTCTTCCACTAACAGCTGGCTCCTTTACCATCCTTTTCAAAGAAACGATTTTCACCGAAAAAATTAGCGCACTGCATAGAATCACTCGATGCGGATAATGTAAAATGAACTCGCGTGCAAAATAAGGGATCCCTAAAAAATCCTTGGAAATGCATTCCAAAGTTATTCTTTTATTTAATAATCACAACGCCACCCGCCATGCACAGCGTGAGTTTCGGAATAAAAAGTTGTAGAGAGACTTGAAGCCTTTCATTTTGCACGTTGGAATCCGCTTTTTCACTCAGTAGCAGATGGAATGAACTCGGCAGGAATGTTAAGGATGAAATAATTGCTGGAATTTTTGTTACACTAGACTTTTCTGAACTCGTACGTTCAATTTAAATAAGTACTCCATCAAAATTAAAGTGAAATGATGCATTAGTAAACTAAGTGATATCACTTCATGAAGAGAACCAAAAAAGCTTATTCAAAAGCATGGCGTAGGTAATACCTAGAGACGTTACATTTTTTTGGCACATTTTCTCTTGCATGGAAAAAAGGTGCTATTGTATTCGGTTTGTCTGCATAGATATTTAATTTTAATCACGCCAATTTACGCAACACCATGCAATGTAACATAACTTAGATGGTTTTTCAATGTTCGGTATAGAATGCCATCTCCAAAAATATGTGATGATGTCCATGTCTCGAATCCACGATCTAAGCCTGAGGCTTATGATAAGGCTGAGGATGAGGCTTAGGCTTATGAGGATTAGGCATAATGAATTTTTTTGCTATTATCACCAATTTTGCGAAAAAACTTAAATAATTTTGATTGCGCTGTTAGGCATAAGTTATCGCGGTTTGATATACTAATTGCAGTAAAAAAAACTGATCTATACTAGAGAAAATACACTGCATGTTACTCACTGCAGTGAGTAATGATCTATCTTTTAACTTTTCCTTCATATAAAATATTTTTGTCACATGGAGGAGATGGGATAATACAGGGTGAGCATAAAATCTTGCCCTCATCATAAAAATGTATTAAAAAATAACCATTTCACATAATATCTTTTTTCTGTGGCTATATCAAACACAAAGTCTTCACCACATCAATTGCTGTCGTCGACGAACTGAAGTCTAGGATACAAGTTACTGTGGATTATATGACAGAACAAATGTTACAAAACACCTAGTGGAAACTTTACCACCACTTCGACATTCTCCGAGCTACCAAGGGAGCACACGTTGAAGTTTACTAACGTAAGTGATCTTCAAAGAACTAGTAACATTGACTTTTTTTAAAGTCAAATGTTACTTCAAATTCAAATTTTTTTTCAATATCAAATAAATAAAAAAGTTTTTACACTATTATTGTGTTAAAAAAAATGTGGTACATTTTTATAATCAGGGCAAGACTTTATGCTCGCCCTGTATATGCGATGATAGGAAAATGATTCGAAGAGATTCTGCATGAAAAATTTATTCTGTTAGATTTGATTACTTTCCCGCAAAAAAGTGTGGAACGGCAGTATATCAAATATCTTTCCTACAGCTGCATGAAATAAACTTATTAAATTTTAAACGGATTTCAATGCACAAAAGGAGAAGTGAATGGAACGTAAATGAGTCGGACCACAACAATATCAGCGAGCAAATTCGGAGATTCCGTCTTTACTCACGTAAAATAAATTAACCAATATTTGCGTAAGTAATATAAATCAAACGTAATCAAAATTTTCACTTGGGTAAAATGCAAACTTAATCACGTGAGATCGAAGCAAATAACACTCTGACTGGAAACTCAGCCAAAGGTAAAATGTGAATAATTGTTAAGAAGAAAGTAACACCTCCTACTCTCTGATATGAGTGCGTATTGCTATTTAACAGTAAGTAGGCTTCGACATTGAGCTAATTGGTGCCTGGGCTAGGTTTAATGAAGCACCAAAATTTTTTTCCTTCAAGCTGCAATTCATAATGATGAGAGGAATAAAAATAACGGAAAATAGAAAATATTTCCTGAAGGTGATAAGGATTACAATGTGATTGTAACGCAAAAATATTTTATTACCTTGGAGAAAAAATAATTAAATATTATAACTATTTTTGAAAGCAATTAGCAGAAATGAGAAAAAATTCCTCCCTTATATACAGGGTGTTTCAGGGGGAATTTTCAATACTTCAGGAGTTGGTATGGTAGTCAATTTTAACCATTTTACCCAATAAACATTGGGTCGCAACTCCTTATTTACTGAACTACGGCAACGAAAACTTTTGTTGGCTGCACTTTGCCCTGCAGTTACCATAAAAGCGTTGAATAATATAATGTGCAGTGATGGAAGGGCTCTGAAAATTGTGCTGATTGTGCATGAGATATGTGAAAAAGCTATATTTTCAGAGATGACAAAAATTTTCACATCCAATAATTAGAAAAATTTATTTAGTAATAATTATTCCTCTATCACTAATGGTATGGTGGATGTAGACACTTAAGTCAATTATGCAGCATTCTTCGCATGGGGAGGGAGTCTAAATTTTCCTCACTTACCGACGCTATTAGCTACAGTAATAGAAGCTTAACACATAAGTGAGGAACTGAATATGGATGAACTCAACGCAATTTTCGGATTTAATTCAATAAAAGCGTCAATTACTGTACAGAAACGAGAGCTTTGAACAAATTTTCTAAATAATTACTGCAACAAAACAGGATCCAATCATATTTAGGCGAATATTCTAAAAATAAATCGTTCATATTTTAAGATAATTTTGAGACCAATATTTCGTATAATCACTTATAAATTTAACATGATAGATCTACACTAGTGATAATCGATGCTAAGCGTAGATTTGGGTGCCAATAATATCAACAAGGGCCTCGTTTAAAATGCACCAGCAGCTTTAAGCCAGAAAAACAATTTTCAGATGCTCCACTTGTTGCCAAAAAAAAGGACGATACTCTCGCTTTTTTCTCATTCACCGCAGTCATAAGAGACCGCCTTTCAAGGCGGCACTACACAAGGGAACCTTTCCAAGCCGAACATTAGACCTATGCTTTCGTGCAACGCTTCGCTCCTCCCACAAAAATCATACCGTGAACGATCAGCATTTACACGAAGGGATCACGAGAGCCGAAAGGGGTCACTAGGTCATGAGGTTTTATTGCCACGGTTGACTATGAAAAGCAGCGACTTCTCTCATTCCAACGGTTTCGCGCTGCTTTGTGTCAAACTACTCTAGCGTAACTCATTGGCTGCTTGAAAACCGTGAGAACCCTAGGAGCAAGAGGTTCCTAGATTTTTTCTTTGCGGCATTCGACATTTTATTTGCCGCATGAAAAAATGAGAAAGTCGTCAAAAGGGATTCAACACAGTCGAACAATACAACTAGATTTTCTTACCTTGGCGCACATGAATAATCCTCACGCTTTTCCACACAATTGAATCTGGGACGATCTTTTCAAAGTAGCAATTATAATCTACTTCTTTTCCCCAACATCTTGCATTATTATTGCTATAGTTTTATCGCTATTCAGACAAAGAAATACCGCCATTACTATTCTCCCCTGCAAATGCTGCGATATGTACTACCATTTGATGACGGAATAAATTCCATAGTTGTACATCAAGGATGTTTCCAAGGTAACATTTACAACCGAAGCAAATACATAATAGCGAGAGCTGTATTTGGAATACAGACAATAATTTCCACTTATACTAATTATAATTCATCAAATGTCTCAAATTAAACAATGTTAAAATTTGAAAAATGAAAAATCAAGGGAATTAATGTCTTCTGGTTGGTAAAAGGGAAATGTAGGCCTGTGTCCAGAATTTTTAAAATGAGATGATCACCAGTTTTTCTCAATTGTTTTCCATACAGTATTTCTGTTATGCCAGCATTTTTGTCGCAACCGTTGAAATCGTAAATACTATATTATTTATGGATTTTCTCGGGTTCTCATCCAGGTTAATTATGTCGTATAAGAACCTGTATGAGAACCCGAGAAGAATTTGTCAATAGTACCTATTCACCAGGAGAAATTAAAATCGTTAACTACATTATTTAACAATTTCCAACAATATTTCTTTAGTAATTTCCTTCCTATAGAAACCATTTATCGATAAGCAGGATATACTCAGGCCCTGATAATAATTCAATGCCATCATATTGCTGATAACAGGAATACATTAATTTTATTCTTTTCGGAACCAAGCACGAAAATATGGGACAAACTGAATTTAAACTATCGAACGCTGGCTCAAACGATTAAAAATTCAATCCAAAAGGCATTTTAGAGATCTATATTGAAGCTAAAACTAAAATTAAATGAATTAAAATAACTATTCTCCCTTGATTTCGCAGTTTCGGAAGTTTCTAGGAAAATATTAATTTACGGATTACTGTCACAATATAAACTGACGCGAAGGTCAGCAAAGTTGTTTCCATTTAACTACGATGGAATACCTCCACTGCCTATGTCAAGTCGGAATTTATTTTCTCTGATACCTCATAACGTTTCCCAGGAAAAAAATTCAATGTAGACTCCAACGCAGGCTCCCCGTGCAATTACAAAATTACAGAACGAAGAATTCATTCTCTTGCGACCAATGATATTTTTAAGTATACTTCAATTTTAACCATTTTTCAGCCTGTCCATAAGCAAAAAAGTATACCTAGCAAATGATGATCTTAGCAGCGCTTCATAATCCTTCATACCATCAATAATCTCGTTATACACTATTTTATTCCCATTCTTTAAGGCTCTCTGTGAAAAAATATTTAACATCATAAACTACTGTTTTAAGGAAATCGTCGCTAGCGATGAAAATGTTTGATTTGCAATCGTATTTTCTATATAATATTTACCATTTGTATGAAGTCTCAAATTGTATTTGTGTTCAGATATTCATTTTACAGCCGTTTGACATTTTGTGTGACCAAGTGACCAAATCGAATTGAATAAATTTTACATGCATAATTACTTGAAATCATTTCCCTCACTTGTCATGAATTAACTTATCTCCCCCGAAACACAAACATATTTCATTGGAAGGATGAAGTTTAAAAAAATATAACGTCTCTTTTTACTACGTTATTCCATTTAAACACGTTTTTTTGGTATTGCCGAGCGTTGAAGTTGAATTTTTAATCGCATTTGCATACTGCAATATCTTAAATTTGGGTGAAACCCGAAAGTAAATAATTAAACAAATACGGGTTACATACCATTCAAATTTTAATAAGGTTCCCCAATTATGATACTGATTAAAATATTATTCAATAGCACTCCATTTATCAGCTATATTTTCACTCTTTTACTCTCCATAATTCTTTTCTCCATCCAACGCTGTGATTTGAGATGAAAACATTAGTATTAGCACGGAAATGGCTAAGGGATACAATTACTGAAGAATATATACTCATCATAGAATACAAGCGAAAAAATAAAATAATGCATTTTTCAAATTGTATTTTAATAATTAAGCATTGGATCCGCACAGTGTAATGTAACACTAAATATTTTCCGGAGAACATGTTTTTTATTTGGTTAACAATTGAATGAGAAAATAGCATTTTGGTTTGGAAGAAAAGTTCGTCACTACAGTGATTGCTATGAATCAGTGCAGTATTTCATCCTTACACTAAAACTTTGCGAAACATACAAAGTTTAATGGAGTAGGACGAATCAGTGATATTCATTTTCATTCGCCATAGTTCCCAAGTAATACTAAAATGAATGTTACAAGACTTCATTATGAAAGCAATGATTGTATTGATAGGGCAAACTACGTCTCCTAACAACAAAACGCTTCCATGAGGTGTCTTGAAGAAATCTTTCTGGACAAAAGCCTTGCGATTTTCGCCGCGGATACGAAAACCGTGATACATCTATCTCAAAACTATATCAGGAATGCAGTAAAGCACAAACAATGTGACTTCAGAGGTCCTAGTTAATGTCGGGGCCAACTAGTTCAAAGGTGAGATGAGTAAATTAGTAAATCCATTTACGCGTACGATACAAGGTAAGAAGGGACTTCCAGAGTGAACCTGCGAGTATAAATCACATTACTATGACACTCATAGCATCATTTCCTCACTCAAAACCATCAAGAACGATTATATTTCAATAATCACTACGAAGTAAACATTAAAATAATGCATTTCTAACCACATTAAGCCACAGATGAAATCTGTGCAATCGGATAAAGCGTATGATATCACGTTTGAAATAGCATAAGTTCACACAGAAATCACGTGATGGATCTGATGGGCCTGATTGGATGAAAATGACGATAGTGTTTGTTTTCTCCCTGTTCACTTCGATTAGAAATTTTATTTTCGTCAAATTGAATGCTAAATAAGGGGGGAAGGACCAGGATTGTTTTAATAATGTATTTGGTAGGTATTTATCAGCTTGCTTTTCCCATTACCCGCATAAATATTGGATTTGGGAATTTCAACGCGGGCCTCAAATTTTCGTTACCACTCAGTTACCTCACCAAATGGGTTTTTGTACTTTTATACCTTTATCAACCTTGAAAAATGATATCCGGGAGCAAAAATATCAACGTGAAGATGTAGCAATGCATTTTTCCTTCACCTACCTCTGCATAGGAAAAGTTCTCTTAAACAGGGATCACCAACATACAACATACTTTCCCGGAATGAATACTTAACGTAAGCTTCAAGTGCTGGTGCAATCGCAGTGGTGCCTTTAAGCCATAAAGTGCACCAGGGAGGGCTAGATGCCCAATAAAGGAAATTCTAAGGGCCCACCTCACTTGAAATTGCGTCCCTGACCCACAACGAACGACGGTGGCGCCGCCGAATGATTCACGTTTGTTTCTGGAAAAGAGCGGACGGGGAAAGAATGGCCGAACGGTAAAGCCAAAAGGAATAATAAAAAAAGAACGACTCCCGACGGCGATTCTAAGCGCATTGGAGCAGGAAAGAAGGAATGGGACGAACCACACGCTTGCTGAACCTTCCTGAATCCCTCAGTGTTTTCATTTTTCATTCCCCCACCCCCACCCCCCACCCCCCGAGGCCATCCAGCTTTCAAAGTGTCTCCCAATTCTACTCGGCTAGATCAACCGATCGAAACACCGTCATTATTTCCCATTCAGGGTATATTTCACACGAACGGTCCGTGCTATCCAGCAAGACATCTAAGTTTTCAAATCATGAAAAATGTTATCAAAAATTGGGTTTTGTTACACTAAGTTTTAGAAATAATGAACATATGCTGAAATTATCAAATAAATATAATGATTGGTGCCATGGAATAGGTCTTTAAGAAGTTTAGTTTAGTCTTTTTTAAAGAAGCCGGCTCAAATGAACGCAACTCCTCCACATGCGCACATGGAGAAATATTTATTTTAGAACAAATCGGAAGCCTATTTTCTAACGTCTCAATAGTTCGAACCGCGAAAATAGACGTGATTTTAACGCCAACGCCACATCCTATTTTTTATTTTCATTCGTTACTTACAATCCAATAATTATATTAAATACTAAACACTAAATAAAGCAAATGTATCGGAAAATATTACCACTAATAAAAT
The DNA here is from genome assembly GCF_921293095.1 of Ischnura elegans. Classification (NCBI taxonomy): domain Eukaryota; kingdom Metazoa; phylum Arthropoda; class Insecta; order Odonata; family Coenagrionidae; genus Ischnura; species Ischnura elegans. The sequence goes on from NC_060252.1 coordinate 60,129,160, forward strand.
AATGAAGAACAAAAGCGTCAAAGGCAAGGACTGAAATATAAAAGGAAATAAAAAATAAAAATATTATTCCTGAAAAAATTTAGACATTAAATAACAATAAATTAACGTGACACCTTTTTAAAGAGAAATATAAAATACGCCAATCTCTCGCGCACGCATCAAGTTCGAGGCATATCGACTGGATGTCCGATTACCATTAAATGAGGGGTGTGATACAACTGATGTTAAAATTTCAATGAAAAAACATTCAACGTCCACCATTACGTTTTACTGCAAAAATATCACCATGCGTAAAAATACAGCCATAAATGGATAAGTAAACATTTCACAAAAAAATGAAAATAATAAAACGGAAACCGTAGTGTTAAAAAAAAGTCTCTGTCACGACATAATTTCTTCTGTTATTGGGAATTAAAAAAACACAAATACATTCATTACTTTGTCGTTACGTGAAGCGTAAAGCAAAAACATTAAAAAATTATATTAAAGGAAACAGATATTGATCCAAGATAAAATGAGGCAGTGAAATCCTGTTACGCATGGCAGGTAGATGGAAATAATCTAATATATACAATACTAAAAGGGGTAAAGTAAATAAAAATAAATGAAATTCGGATGTCACCAGAAAATAAAAATCAATCTACTTTTCTCCGAAGGATTTATCAAATTTATCACATTTATCTGATGATTTTGTTTACAGCGGGCACTATTAACAAGTTTAATGTCTCGCACTTCGTTTGCTGAGTAAAGGAATTTTTTTCATCTTTTAGAAGATTAGCATACGTTAATTCATTGATAGTAATTGACACGTGTAAAATTTTTCAGAAAAAATTTATTTTGTTTTCTTTTTTTGCCGCCTTTGGAGTGGTATAAATGACTACAATAATACAACTAAAACTTACTTACTATTCTTAGGGAAATAGATCACCGTCATAGGAGTAATATATGGTGTTGAGTTTTTTTCTATTTCATTCGTCCAACTAGTCATATCTATATCCTGTACTTACTTCAATATAACTAGCTTAAAAATGACCTAAGAACCCAGACCCAACTACCTACGGTATGAAATTGCCGATTGATATCTCATAAGATAAAGACATCTTTTACTACGTTATCTAAAAGCAAATTTTCATCAAATAAGGAAAAATAATTTTTATGAGATTTCGGTGTAGCTGAAATTGCTTAATATTGGTGGTATGGTGGCATGGTTTGTTTGAAAAAAAAATAAATCCAACTAAGTTTTTATTATTGTGCACTGGGAAGATCTCGTCCAGTGTCTTTCCTTGCGCATTTTCATTATTTTTACTATTACATTTCATAAGATTACATGATTGTCAAAAGTTTGACCACTTAACACTGCCTGCTAATAACACTTCATTTATTCAGCTTAATTGCATCCTTCATATCCATGTCGCATGTGTAAACGACTAAAGGGAGTGTATATGCAAATGCATTGCTACAAGTGCCAAACCTGAGTGAGTCCCAAGTATGAGTTGTATTTCATTACAGCGAAGCGCTTCCTTATATAAAAAAAGCTAAAAAAGAATTTAAGCTGTCTCTCTACGCTCTAAGCTTTACAGAGGGACATTCCATTCACCCCGGTCCCAGGTCATGACACCTCCGCCCAATTTTGATGCTGAATGCCTTACTTTCCACATAAATCAGTCTCTCCTACTTTCTTGCCTTAGAAGAAATCTAGTATGTACTTCCTTTTCGTCCGCCCCATAACACTCGAAAAGGCCTCTACTGTCGCAGAATCTGCAGGGAGAGCGGCGCAAAATTTTATTTGGACAGACAGCGAAGTTTCCAACAGAAGGTGGTGCGGTTTCGTGAGTGAGGTGTGATTCTTCCTTCCCTCAGAAAAAAAAAATCTGGCCGGGCATAGTTCTCCACTGCTATACCATCGCGCGAAATCCTCCAGCGATAAAGGAACCTCCTGGCCAGATTCTATTTACACTCGCCAACACTCCTTGGCGACACACTGGCTTCCAAAAACTTCGCTTCATCCCCAAGCACCACTCGCTGCGAGGATATCGTGCTCCAAATCCCACACACACACAGATACACTCACATAAACTTGATTCCACGTTGAACTTTCTTAGCGTGCCATGAACGTGTGACCCCTTCCGCAATTGCCCACTTAAGTCGATAGCGGGTTTCTGCAATCCCAAAATGTTGGGACTGCCTAAATTAGACGAAATTTTCGTACTGATTTTGAGGTCACTTGATTTAATCTAAAGATTCAGGCGGTATTTAGTAAACACCAAACCGGTTACAACATATTTGAAATACATAATGAAAAAATTACACATCTACGTTCTAAAATTTTATCAGGAAATTAGCTGACATCTTGATCACGATTTAAATCAGCTAAGTACCTTCTGTATTTATTGAACCTGATCTGAGACCAGGTCTAATCAGATTCCAGATCAAGTCTGGTTTGATATTTAAACCAGCTCATTTGCTGATTCAAATTTTAATCAGACATGAACTATTTAAATCAAACTTGGTCCAATTCCTTATTAGAACCGAAAAAATAGATGTAAAACCTAATATGCACCCTTGACGACGGAAATATTGAATCGAAGGCGGTAGAGAATAGGATAAATTTTGAGGAAAAATATGTACTCATTTCGGGTCTTTGGGATGGATTTACATAGTATATATTTCTCATCTCCTCAACCTATGCATTTCTCACATTGAAATACCTTCTACAACTTCACACTAGAAAGCTTTCCACTCTTCAATTTACACCTTAGCCCAGTTCTCTTCGCGAAACTGTTCTCTGCCCTGTACTGAAATCGTGGACCCAACATTGTTTTGATTTTAGCATTCTACCAGGGTATAACGTAGCATTCTGAGATCACCCAGGACTGTCTCCCGTTTTAAATAGGTCATCCAGCATCAATTAATATTAAGCATAATTCCCCATTATTTTCTTTATGAATATTAGTCGTTTTCTTAAACTTCGCCGCTTTCCTATCATCCTTCCTCATAACACGGGTTTTAGCATCCCCTCCTCACTTAGCACTGCTCAAAACAACTGCCATTCCTGTATATCCTCATCAAGGTTTTTCTCTTCATGCCCAGAACTTCATTGTTTTTTTCCTTTGTTTCATTTTTTTCACCTTTTCAGTGAAACATGGCATATTAAAGGCTTTTTCTCGCAAAAAATGTCATTATTATATTAAAAAATGAGCTAAAATAAACATTTAATATATTTGGAACCGAAAATATCCTTAGAATAGGAAAACGATACTTTTCATAGAATTAACTCACAACAGGTAAAAGCTGAAAATATCATAAGAGCCTCTGGTCCTTCTGCTAAAGGTGTATTAGAGAAAGTTCGCATAACCATGCAATGATTACATTGCTAAAATACCGGGCCGTAGATATTAATTTAAAAAATCTTTAGAAAATATGAAAATCAAACCATTTTTAGCATGTATAAACGCTCAAAGTGACACACTTTGCACACACATTTTTCATTGGAAGTTTTTTCCTCGTTCATTTTTATTTATTTTACATAAAACATTTTTGTGGGAAGTACGTGCTGTTTTCCTGAAAGTAAAGTGATCATTTCATCAAATCTAATCATGAATAAATATTTTTCTATGCAATACCATTTCCATTATATGGCTAAAATAATTATAAAGTTGTACCACATAAACCACAAATCACATTTATGCACGTTTAAGTTATCTATAGGCAGCGTATGCTCTAGTATTTGCCAGTATCACTAATTATTTATTGAACTACGATTTATCTTTTAAACAGTGTAAAAACACTTCAAATTCTTCATTTTACATAAAAATAATTCTTCCATATAACTTGCGAAACCTGACCTTCCCAGCCACAGCCCAAACAGTACTTAATTAACATCAAATATCTATTTTTACATAGAATCAATGGCATTTACCTCAAAGATCGATTACCATACACTACTTCGCAACATATTTGCAAATTGCAATTTTAAATATTAGCAATTTCGTAATTTTAGCTACAGCAGTATAGATAGAAACTAAATGGTCTTTTATGTGCTCATCAAAAAATCAAATCATAAATTCACTGATATTTCATTACTCCATTTTTTCAGTTTTTATCGACAAATATACAAGGGTGTGCTTACGTTTTAGAAAATTCTGGAACGCCCACACGAGTTAACAAGAGGAATGGTACACGCAAGAATTCATTTAGGTACAAGTTTATTGATAAGATGTGGTAGATACGTGCGCTGCATGGTGCAGTAATATAGACTATGTGGAATGGTAATATTCCTATAGGGTGTACTTATAAGATACAAATGAGATATAAATAAGGCGCGTAAGATTCCAACCTAGCGATAGGAAGATACTGGGCAAGAGGAGACGACATCAAATAGCCAATTTTGAGTGAATTGAGAAAAACATTCAATGAATGTCTGGTAAGGAAACTTAAACTGGGTATAGTTATTTTTAAGGCAAAATATAATGATTGAACAAAATACAAAGATAATAATTAAGATTCCAAACATTTTAGAATGTTAATATTTAATATCTCTTAATGTACCTACTTCTCAATCATCTGGGTCATATTGCTCATCCTTAATAGAAAATAAGCGATATGAAAAAGCTTTGTTGACCTACATAATGACCGGACTTGTGAGTGAAACAAGAGTGAAACCTGCTCCAAACTACCAGAGCATGCGGTAAGTACCCAAAAATTTACCCCAAGCAGCGAGGAAGCGAATTATGGAAGTGAGGAAGCAATTTACACGGTTCACATGTAACCCAAATTAGGAGAATAGGGGAAAATCTGCTATAGAGCCGCATAGTTAGGCTGTTGCCTCATCGCCGTGGAATGATACAATAACGAACTTTTGCGAACTCAGACCTAACCGTTGGAGTCATTTGAGCAACCTGTACCCTAATATTATGGACGTCCACTTTAATATGCCTGACACTAAAAATCAAAGGCACATACAAATAGAATCGTGTAACTACAACTAGTGCTTCAGGAATCGGTAGGTAAAGTCAACTTCACATTTTCGCTGTTACTATGTGGAACCTAAAAATATAAAGGAACAAATAAGCAGGACACGGTTAAAAGGTATTATAAAATACGGCAAAAAAATTGGCTTACTTGGTGGGTTAAGACCCACGTATTTTCCTTAGCTTAGCACAAAATAAAGAAGACCCTATACTCAGTAATGGTTTTTCTTCGAGCCAATACCGCAATAACAAAGCCTTCCTGCATAATTATACTTGCATCCAAAAAGAAATAAAGAAAACGATGTAGCAGAAAGATATAAACATTAAGGTAGAAGTTAAGGTCTATAAAATATCCATAAGTCAATCAGAATATTAATGAAATAAACCACGACAAATGTCATGAAAAAATGTCCTCCTTGGTAAGATTTCACTTTTTCCCGGCGTATGATGGCGGTGAATTCTTCTCGGGTTTCCATCCGGGTGAGCTCCATCTCCATCGCTGCCGACGTTTCGATAGAATCCTTTTCTATCGTCATCAGGGCCGATGATGCCAGTAGGAAAGTGCCAGGTTTATATATCCTCGGTCGTTATGTTGGGTCGTTCTGATTGGGTCTTTGGGTATGTTGGGTCTTTCTCCGCCAATCAGAACGACCCAACATAACGACCGAGGATATATAAACCTGGCACTTTCCTACTGGCATCATCGGCCCTGATGACGATAGAAAAGGATTCTATCGAAACGTCGGCAGCGATGGAGATGGAGCTCACCCGGATGGAAACCCGAGAAGAATTCACTGTCCTCCTTGGCTTTGCTCTATCAAGCGCAAGAGACGTCATCTTTTTTTTTCGTAGCGTGAAACTTAGACGAATAGGGGAGCTCAGATGGAACTGATATTAAACTCTGCATTATTAGAGGACACCTATGCTGTGTTTTTGACATTAAATGCGTATCAAAACCCTTCTTGATTATTAGGATGACAATAAACGTCAATGAAAAGCCTTTCAAATATAATGAAAACTTTAAAGAGTATGTTTATCAACATGCAGAGACACTTGGAGGTCAGAGAAATAAATATTTAAGGATTTATAGGAAAGGTTTATAATCTCCAGAGGTACCGAGATTCAATACAGATAAAACATTTTTTAAATTTTATACTAATAAATATGAGGAAAGTAACATACGATTGGTTACACGGTTAATATTTAGGCCAGGCTGATACTGAGATGGGTGAAATAATGAAGTTAATGGCGAAATTTCTACATTGGGCAAAAATGAGGTCGGAAGAAACGGTAAACTAAAGCGTGATAGGCTGTATGTTGCAGAAGTATAAGACTCGTGAGCCGTATCACTGAGATAAAAATAACCCTTAAGCTTCAGCCAAGGCATTATGAGTGTGAAGAATTACGATGCAATAACACCCTGCGCTTCTTTCTAAATTCTCTCTGAAAAAAAACGTAATGCAGAATGAAAAAATTGAATTTATACTTGCCCATGCACATAGATTGCAATTTCAAATGTCTAACCAAGAGTAATGGGACGATAAATTTACAAATAAAACTGTTAAAAATAATTATATTAATGAGAATGATACTGTCTGATGATAAATAAGAAAAATCAGGGATGAAAACAAAAGAAAATTTAAAGAATACAAAAAAAGAACATGTGATTAAAATTTCTCCATCTTTACAGACAGGGTAAGGAAGATAAAGCTTGGATTATGATAGTATTCAGAAAAAATGAGAGTTCTATGTGTGACCAAGGAAAAAAGCGGAAAGGTGTAGATGAAAAATTGCACACTTGGACGAGGGTGCTGTTGACGGAAATGTTTAGAGAATGGAGCTGAAAGAATAGCCATTGACTTGGGCTACCTAAGGTGTGAAATAATTGTCTTCTTATGGAGCGCTTTGAAAGGAAAACAAAACGAGATAAAGAGATTACTTCCGAATTGGAAATTTTGGAGGGATAATTTAACCGAAAATTATCTGATTGAATTTATCGAAGAGCTGTAATGCATTATTAGAAGAAAAATGCGTGACCTGAAAATTAATCTAAAGGGAAATAATTTCTACAGATGCTTGAACGTTAAAAATTACGTGCATAGGATAGCTGGACAAAGAAAGACAACTGAAGAAAGAAAATAAATCTTAGTGTTACGACAGATGCAATAAGAAGATGTATGACAGTGTAAAGAGTGAAAAATCTGGCTGACGGGATAGATCTACTCAAGGGAAGAAGGATACAAAATACGACTATGCCACCGAGTGGACTTGAAATAGAAGAAAAAAATTATCACTCTCTCTGCGAAACCAATAAAATTGGAGAACTATTTCCCAATGGCAAATAAATATGAATTAATTAATGACAATTATGCTGAGGTGACCATAGGCCTGGTTACACGATACATTAACACGCACGAGGTAATTTCTATTATGATGAATAATTTTTGTGGACCGGAACGGCTCATGAACGAATGCATGAACCAAATTAGAAAAAGCTCTATTTTCTGTGCATGCATTTGCACTATTTGGGTGATTACACAGTGCATTTTGTGGTTCATTTTCCGTTCATACAATTATACATTAACGCGTACGTGTTAATGTACCGTGTAAACAGGCCTTAATGGATACAATAAAATGACTTTTAATGCTTTTAGACAAGTTTTTCCAACGGTACTGTAGAGTAGTACTTGGTAGAAGTATCGCGCAGGTATCCCAACATACCTTCAAAACATTAATACGAAAATCTCGCAAAAAATGGAGAAAAAAGACATAGGGGGAGTGAAAAAACATGGTCATGATTTTGATCCACATTTACGAAACATCTACGTTAACTTTATCCCCCTAGAAATGGGTCTGAAAAACACAGCTGCTACGCTCCGTCAAATTTATTAAGCGATTAACCCCGGTAACGACACATCGTCGTACGCAATTTGCAAGGCAAGCCGACTTGCAAGGTTTCTCTTGCAGATGATGAGCCACTATGAAAACGTCTTCTCTGGCGCCGAGAAGGCGCCCTTTAAAATATTAATGCGGTACGGAACAGGGAAGCGATAAAATCAAATGGGGCGGATCTTCGCGTAAGGGTTGGTAGCACTGGCTGGATAGTGGGTGAAACTTCACGGAGAACAGGCATAGAGCAGGGATTAGAGAACACGATCAGGATTATTACACGGATGGTGTCTAATGGCTTAAACAGCTAAATCAAAACAAATCATTAACCCTTCCTTGACTGTGCCTAGAATACTTGCGTGAATGAGTGGGGTAACTCAGGTATCATGCGTTATATGCTGTATTGTAGTCTTTTCTGTAATTCAACACTATGGCTCTTTTTTAATGATATAGTATCTTGCTTTGTATAATTTATAAATACATTGTAGGCTACATTTAGGTTTTTACACTTATTATGTACGAAATGGTAGGAAGTTTTCATATTTTGACATCGTAACTGTACATTGATTAACATGCTATGAAAAAACAAGTACAAAAGGGGCCATCATGTAAAATATTGGCATTATAGAAGTTATAATATAAATAAAATTTATTGTATTCAAATTTATCTTTGCACTCATATAACAAACAAGTTTTTATTCTTCCCTCCAACAGCTGTGTGGGGTAACTCAGTTAACCCACCAATTAAAATTGGAGTTTACCAAAACAATTTTAGTATAAAAAATCATTCGTGGCCCAAATAAAGACAAAGTGGTTGAGCTAAAATACAAAGCATATCAAAGTGACAAAATAATAAATATTCAACATTAACGTAATTTGGAGCAACTCAGTTACCCCGCACAGTCACGGAAGGGTTAAGGCAGGATTCGAGCATTGTATGAAAGTACAAATATGAGATTGTAGTAGACTTGTGAAGCCTTTTCTTTAAGTACGAATAAGAATTATCGTCCGAAAAATAAGAATTTAGCAACTATCAATTCATCAAGGAACGCGATATTAAGTAAAAAGTTCAGTAGAACTTTATTTCAATGTATCAAATTTCCTACTCTAGCATAATACGCCGTAATTCTCACCAACTAAATGATGCAACCATGATGTTGGTTTGGATTAGTGAGGTAGAGCTCACGCTAGACTAAGCCACGAGATTGTGGAATTCAGGGTAATTACGGAAATGTCTGTCTATGAGAAAACTCACATTCACAAAAGTTTTTTTCGGGATGTCAACTAGGACCCCTTTAACCAAGTCATAGTCAAATGCCATATGCCCACAAAAAATGATCTCTCAAATAAACCGACTACATGCATATATGCAGAAGAAATTTCGTGAAACTATGGAAACCGATGCGTTTAAACCTTTGAATAAAGCGTCCGTGGAAAAAGATAAAATTTTTTTCTCGCCGTTGACTTTTTTCAAGTGAAATATTTAACTCTATTTAATAAATATCTTGCTCCTCTCAGTTATCGCATCTTTATAAATTCTAAAGGTATTATAGTAAATTCGTGGAATATCGTCTAATAAAAATTGCGATCAGTAGAATAGCAGTATCAAAGTCACAGTTCTTTATGAACAAATTTTGAGAGCAAACATGAGGAAATTTATTGCAGCGAATACTCCAATTACTAGTCAGTACTCCAGTGATGATTTTACGGGGATTCTTCCATAAAAGCGGAGAAAATCCGAGAAAATATATCAATAATTTTTTTGACCAACTGACACATAAAATACATCAGACCCTGACATAGTTTTGAAGCGTTTATGAAAACGGAGCCAGATCAATAGAATTTTTTGATACGGTTCTGTATACTCAAAGGAAAAAAAAGAAAATGAGTTTTCTCTGCATGTTATCATACGGTAAACATCGCGATAGCTGAGTTGAATGAGAACCGAGTTGTTGATCACAAAGCACTACATGACGACGAAGTTCAACCCTCAGGCTTTCGGAGCTTACACGTTTACGAGTGCAAGCGAAATTTCTAGAAATATCAGGCACATCAAAATAACCACAGTTTTGGGATCCATTGTTGAAAAAGATTAGATCAAAGCAGATTTTCATCCCCATTAACGCAGATATATTCATATAGAATCCATAGAAAAGCTACAGTGCTTTTGATACATAAATGCTGAGACCGCAGATATTTCTGCGTCACACAAAATTTGTGAACATACATAACGCTATAGAAATTCAATAAAAAAGGTAAAAGGAACAGTTATTCACCAGGTAGACTTTTAAGGTCAAAGCTATTTCAAATCTTTTCTTCATTCCTGATGTGGCTATTTGAACTATTTAAGTTATGGCTAAAAAAAGGCTTCTAAAGGTTTTTTACACGATTTGTGAAAATCATACATCTAGATTTTTATTTAAGAGAAAACTAGTCTTTTCGAGTCCATTACCTCCAAAAAGAAGGCCCAAACGAGAGAATGTGCTTAATCTTATAGGCCTTGATAAAATATTAAACTTACCTTGAGTTACTGTGCTCAACGCTGCTCCGATGCGAAGTCAAAGAGGTAAGTCCATAAATCGAAGAGTTGAACACTAACACCCAGGAATCCACTAAAAAAAAAGGAGAACCAAATAAATATCTTTTTATCAAAAAATTATAGTCACAAAATAATCATATATTTAACACTAAAATCCTTGTAATAGAAATTGAAACTCAAAGACAATTGATTGAACAGGAATGTAAAATTTTCCAAAACCATTTCTATACTTTATCCATTGACACTGAAATAAATTACAACAAGAGACATATTTGAGGTTTTGTTTGTTAAACTCTTCTCACCCAAACATTGGCACTTGACGCTTGGCTTTCCCGTACGGCGGGAAAATTGGAGATCTCGATTACACGTATGCTACTTGCGAATACATATGTAATCCGTGGTTTAAATGTCACAATAATCGGTGAAAAATTAAATATGTATTTCTTTTTTTAAGAACATGAAAGGTATATACACTACTTAATGTAATTCCTTAATATATGTTCTAATTTTGGATCTGTAAAAGTAAAAACGGTAATCACTACAAAATATTTAATGTATTACTTACTTTCAGCTCAAATAAGACGAATATATTCAGGGCACGCTTAGGCCTTAAGGTGGATGTATTTCAGAAAATATTCCTATTCACAACCATAGCGTATTTATATCGAACAGTTGAACAGGTATTTTTTATGTTCAAATTTTGAAAGTCAGATGATTGGAATTAATACCTTGACCACTTTCTTTCCAGAAGCATTTTTAAGTAGCATATAGAAAGAGAAACGGCAAAAGACTGGATAAAAAAGGCATTAGTGCAGATATCATCAAAGTTGGAATATGCAAGCCATTAATCAAAATTTGGGCTGAAAAAACAAAAGTATAACATTCAATTGCGATATTAATTTACTACCAAAAACAGAAGGAAACACACAAGTCACAAAAATATCTTACTCGCGTTTAAGACTTAAGAACCATTACGGAATAAAGATGATGAACTTGTAAGTCGTCCAGAGATTTTACTTCAATAAGACGGAATAAACGTAAACTTTAATCTACATCTAATGGATATGAAAGGGGTCACGAGTATATTTGGTAACTTACAAATCTTGAAAAAGAATTAATTTTGGAGATTCCATCACTTCCGAGCCATGATTAAGCGACATCCATTTTATTATTCTTCTATACTTCCATAATCTCTTGGTTACTAAGGATTTACCTCCATTAAAATATTGTCCAATAATGTAGATTATATCAATACTTCCGCTGCAAAAAGTATCAACAATCGCCCACCGAATCAATTCCGCTCATCTAGTAGCCCAACAATACAAATCCGCTCAGCTGGCAGTGTCCGGAGCATAAACGCTCATCTCCTATTTTCCAAGCTTGCAGGTGAGCGTTATGTTTCGGGCACTGTCAGCTGAGCGGATTCGTATAGCTGGGCTACTAGATGAGCGGATTGATTCGGTGGGCGATTGCTGAGCTTTTTTGCAGTGGAGGTATCGATATGCATAATACTTAAATGATCATAATTTTTTCTCATGTTGCCATGAAAGGGAAAGGTATTTCCTTGAATTCACCATATATTTCTTGCAGCATACGATTCTGATAAGATTTCATGGTATATTTAATTGGATTGGTTTATATTGATTTTAACCTTTTGGTTTCGTTCAAGAATATTATTCATCGACGAATTGTGCTATTGTTAAAGCATGTTTCATTGTTTTTCTATTTTGGTATGTATGTCCTTGTATATACTTGGTTACAATTAATACAATGGCGTAAAGAAAACAGTTAATAAACAATAAAGATTATTAAAACTAAAAGAAGTATCCTAATTAGTATCCGTACAACTATAAGCATACACTTGATACATAGATAATTTTCATATGAACTACATTACAGCACTACTTAAGAAATATAAAATGGACTACATCTATTTTAACTCTCATTTCGGGTTCAAAATTACGGTAATAATACTTTTGATTTACTTGTCAATATGTTCCCGCTGATAAAATACTGATTAGAATTCGAAACGAGAAGGGTAACATCTTACTGATTTTCCACTAAACGATTTGGGAAAGAGATGGACCTCTCGCAATCATCGTTAAAGAAACAGTAGGGCTACGGCATAAATCAATCAAGTGAAAATTGGAAACCTTGACTCGCGAAAGTACCTTCCGAATAATGAAAGGAACAACAGAGAAAACAAATATCTCCCTCTTTCGTTCTTATACCCAATATTGAAGGACGCACGGTGGCAGCCGGAGGAAAAGTCCTCTTTTTTCAAGTGATTTAGCCGTCACCAATCTGCTTCGATTCCTGGTTTTTTCACGCATATATAAGAAAAGAAATCCTTCCCAAAAACTTCGAACGAAATCCTTCATTACGTTCGTCTACCAATACTAGGTCCTATCCGACCTTTGACAATAGTGGATTCATCAATCACTTCGGTATTCCTTCTCCGTACCTAATGCCTTTATGTATTTGTTCCCCCCCATATACCTCCACTTGAATCGGCATCCACAGTTGGTCAAACCAAAAGAACGGGTAAACCCAGGCGCGAATATATAACGTCATTCTCGGTCCAACGACTCTCGTCTTCGATAATCTATCGACCATTCCAAAACGAACATGCAACCTTCATTCAGTTTTCATATTTCCAAAGCTTTCTTTTTATATGGATGGGCAAAATACATGCGGAGGAGTATTTGAAATAAAAAAATCTCTCCAAATGTATTTGATACGCAAAATACAAAATAAATTCGACTCCGCTATTTAAAAATAAACTACAAAATAGTATTTTAAGTGCCTTTTAAGTTCAAAATACATTAGCAAGGAAACTAAGAGATCCTAGAAAAAAATATAACCTGCTTTGATATGTTATGAATAGTTGCAAACATGAAAATGAATTCTAACGAAAACGGAGAGATCTCCGAGGCATTATGTTACAAAGATGTTATCAGAACTACTTCAAAAGTATTTTTTAATGTATTTTTTATATTTTAGAATTGAAAAATACCATAAATGTGTATTTCAGATGCAAAATACAAGATAAATTCAGGTCGTGTATTTGAAATGGGAGAGATCTCCGAGGCATTATGTTACAAAGATGTTATCAGAACTACTTCAAAAGTATTTTTTTAATGTATTTTTTATATTTTAGAATTGAAAAATACCATAAATATGTATTTCACATGCAAAATACAAGATAAATTCAGGTCGTGTATTTGAAATGAAAATTTATTTAAAGTACGTATTTTAAAACAGTTGTATTTGAAATAATGCTCAGCCCTGCTTTTTACGCGCTTCACCTCAACTCAATTCCACTGGACCCTCAACCCTCCGATAATCTTTCACTGACACGAGGACTTTCGTTTTAGAACTCATTATTCACAGTGGTAGGGGTAGTATAACCGTAGGGGTGTAAAGAGAGTGCGTAGTGAAACTTTGTATCATTAATGGGGATCAGATCCAACCCTGTGGCTTGTTAATTGAACGTAAAGCTACCACAACAGAGATGCCTCCTAATGGGTTTCATTGATCTCATTATTAAAGCCGAAATCAGTTGTGATTCTTCTAGTGATCAGAATTCCCAACAACTGCGGCCGATTCTAATGGATTTCAGCCCTTACGATCAATGCATCAAAGCATGAAGCTATTGTTCACTCAGAATCATGCCAGAAATTCACTGTGGGGCAAATTGACACAAATAAGGTGATCTAAATACTTGCCACGACATATCTCCAGTGAAGTTCAAAGGTGGTGTTAATATCACGCCTCCTTTGTAGTATGAAGCGAGTGAAATCAGATTTAGCTGCATGTTATGCTTCAAAGGAAATATAAGAATATGATGAGCCCAGAGTATTATTTGAAATAAACTCTTCTCACATACACACCTCCTAAAAATATATTTCCCATTAGTGTGCCTCATTATCATATCATCAGCCCCAAAAACGTTATCAAAGTCATAGTCATTAACAATTTTTTCGGCCTGATTGGCGATGGGGTTAAGTTATCTCTTGCCATACAAGAGGTCACGGGCTAGAGTCCCGCCTGAGTAGTTTTCCCCTATCCAAGGCATTGTTGTTCTTACATGTGAAATAGTTAAATTTGTTGAATATCCCGATGTAAAATGGCATAAATATATTGTATTTGGTGGTATTGAAATAAATAAATAATTTTTAATTATGAAAGCATTCGGAATGCCGATTTCCTGTGATAAAGTATACATGCGAAAGGCAGCCAGGTACACTCTAGGAAAACATGGAAGAGGGGAAAGTGTATCAGCAATGCTAGGGAGCTTAGGATGGAAACCTCTAAAAGTGAGAAGAACCATTAATAGGCTATGCGGGGTATACAAAGCATTCACAAAAGAGCAGGGTTGGAAAGAATTAGGTCTAAAGCTGGGCTCACCCTGCTACATAGGAATGAAAGACCATAAATTTAAAATTCAATTGAAAAAACAGAAAACAGACATTTTGAGAAAATCCTTCCTGCATAGAGGAATTAAAGAGTGGAATGACCTACCTGAAGTGATTTTTAAGATCTTCCCTTCAAATGCCAAAATTTTTAGGAAGAAGTGTGAAGCACTGACCTATTGATTTAGTACATAATGGTTCAAAAAGAGAGTTTGAAGTTGGGTCAATGCTTATTTTTTAGTTGTATTATATTAGAATTAATGTATTTAATGGATTGTTTTAAATTGTTTTATTGGGATAATGTTAAATTCTTAGTTGTATGTGATTAGAATTAGGGTGTTATTTTTATCATGGATATATATTCTGGTTCTGTTTCTCTGTATTATGTGCTTCCTGATTTTATGTTACCACCCGACATTATGGTCGACTTGTAACAATTTATGTAATAATAATAATAATATTAAAGGGTTAAAAAAATTGTTTCTAGACTGAGTCTACTATGTATTGATAGTTGATGCCCTTGCTTCGTACGACGAAAAAGTTCTGGTCGTAATCATGGCGTCATAGGAGTATTGGTTGCTAGAGCATTTATAATGTGTTGTGTGTGCCAAAACATCGCCAATGACTGATTCCTCTTTGATTTTTGCCTTTGCTTTAAGCTTGGTTGATGGTAGAAATGATGGGAATTTTAGTTTGAATCGTTTCTCATGTGTTAAATGTGTGGTTTTTATGATTCATTGACTCACTGTCAGTTATGAAGGGGCGGTCTGGGGAGATCAGTGGCCCTCATGGTGGGCTAACCTTAGGGGGGATCCGGGGAAAATATTTAGGAAATCGCATGCCCAGAAATGGATTTTGAAGCTATTTTGGCTATTAAAAACTAGATTAAATTTAGTACATATAGTAATTTCGTGAGAAAAAATGCTATGAAAAGTGAGAATTTCACAGCTTATAAAATTTAAATTTTTTTTGTGATTCTATTATCTATGGAGTGAATTTTTTCCTTGAAATGCACTGAAATCTGAAGAAAAAACTCTTAAATAACCCTTTTGAACAACCCTTTCAAAAACGAACCAGATTCTCTTAGGTAATCCTTTGTTTTATTAATATTTGATAAATCTTTTTGCACTGAGTACAGTGTAAATAAATAAATTAATGAAAAATCAGAATTATATTATAGCAAATGACTTTGGTTCAAATAATTGTTTTTTTGTGTGTGTATATAATGTATAGATATACACTAAAAAGCATATATTTTATATATGCTTCATGATAGTTACAAGCGTTGTGGGGCCCTGAGCAATTCATATGCTTAGGGCCCTGCACGATCGCTGATTGCCAGGCTGGTCACACGCCTCTGGCTACAAGTCCCAAATGTGAGAGAAGTTTGAGTTGTATATAACTTAGAATTTAGTACTTTCTAATTTAAAACACCCCTCTCCCCAAACTGCCAATTGTACAATTCCCAGGCACATACATGTAAGGGAGGAAACAGCCCCCCAATGGAATGTAAAAAAAAAAAAATAAAGAATACGTTTTCTACGGCAATTTCATCTTCGCATATAGATAAACCCATTTAAACCAATACATATGGACGCACTGGCGCTAGATTTTACTTTAAATTTGATAAACTTGCTATTGCTAAGGGAAACTTAAGTTTTATCAGGAGGGAGAACTGGTTGGGTCCTTAAGATCTCTCAATAGGAAATTCTTTCAATTTGAATATGTAACCGACCATTACAACAGTGTTCCAAAACAGAGGAAGCGGAAGTACATATGTAATCTGTATCTTCACCGTATTGTGTGAAAAATAATGACACCAATTGTAGCACCAATATAAGGAATTAAATGAACCGCAAAAATACGCAATTTAGTGGCCTAAGAGCCATTTAAATTCTCTTATTATCATTTTTGTCATACTATAATGCTTTCATTTCGAACACATGATTTAATTATTCTTTAACGGAATACAGGGTTTATTTTATGTGTTTAGCTTAATTTTATCACCTTAGAGAGATATTCAAATAGTGACACAAAATTTTCATTCTAATATTGCATATATAAAAACTGTTTGGCAAAACTAAATACTAAAATTTGTTTGCAGCTAATGTTTCTCCATTTTCCCCAATGATCCCATCCTTCAACGGTAACTCGCTGTTGTCTGTAACGATGAAACATTAAACTAGCATTCCAAACAAATTAGTTAAATTATCAACATATTCCTCCAAGTGAGAAGACTTGAAAAGCCAGAAAATGATTGCGCCATGTAATGCAAGTGACGACAAATTTTGTTACCAAAAATTTCAGCATGAAATGCCCTCAAGAGTTAGAGTAGGATGAATATTTTTTTAAATCTTCTCATTGGAATCTGAAGAACATTTCCACCAGCTGGAGAAGCACACTCAGGATAAGGGATAAATTAAAGGAAGAGCTCGGGGAGAGGATGACGATAATGGATTCCGGACGATCGGGGTTGGAAGAAGTGATCTGGGAACCATAGGCAGCGCCTAAAAATAGCAGAGACGCCAATAACCCTTAATCGTATTACCTTTTGAGGCTCAAGGAGTAGAACTAAGCAAGGGAGCACGCACTGAATTTTCAGAATTTTACCACTCTATCACTG
Organism: Ischnura elegans; assembly: GCF_921293095.1. Classification (NCBI taxonomy): domain Eukaryota; kingdom Metazoa; phylum Arthropoda; class Insecta; order Odonata; family Coenagrionidae; genus Ischnura; species Ischnura elegans. The sequence goes on from NC_060252.1 coordinate 60,146,596, forward strand.
GTCATTAAACATGAATTATCTGTGACTTAACCATTTAAACAATTTCCCGTGAAGTTATTACGGGGAATCTAGTTCCAATCAATAGCTACTTATCATATCTCATAAGACTCTCTACCAAAGTGAAAGCGTTCCAAATGTATTGCACATCCAAAGTTTTTTGCCTACCACGGTCTCAACGTAAAGCCAATTTAGTATTAAAAGAAAAATATTGCTAGGAAATGGCCGGAAATAATAAAACTGTAATCGTAACCTATTCATTGAAGCGGTAGCTCTTATAATATCGTTAAAGGCTTCTTTCTTTGAGTATCATTTGACGTCAATGCGGTGCTTGTTATAAATTGCCTTGTATTCAGTTATTCTCAAGTATTTAACACCGTTCCCAAGCTTAAAATAAAAAAAAACACATTGAAAAGGTTATTTTCCTGGTTACTTTACGGTAATTTTTAGTTTCAAGCTTCATTTCTCTTTACGCCGTCACAGTTGAGGGAAGAAAAACATTTGAGCATGCGATGAATTAAAACATAGTAAATAATGCTTTATCCATGATTAAACAATATGTAGTATGTGGTTGATTTCCTCCTATCCCTTCCTTAAACTCACTTTTCTGTTGTAGTATATCCACCATATACTCATTATCTGATTAACCTCCCGTGTCCCCGCCGTAGGTTGCGTGGCGTCTACAAGACACTAGGCCATTTTCTTTACTTTCCCCACATCGTATTTTCACAGTTAGGAGACTCATATGCCTTATATGTTATTATTTTATGATTCTGAAATAGTCACCAATATGATTACATGTTTTGTCACACTTATTGAATAAATTTTGATATTTTGTTGTTTTTAGTGTCTGGTTGACGCCACGTGACGACTTAAGTTATAATACGTAACATGATAATAGCTTTGTGATATCCATCGCATATTTTTTAAATACGTTTATAATTTAGACTAACAGCTTTCTAAATCATTAAATTTTGGATACTTACGCGTCTTGTTGCTACGATTATTTTATTGTAATCGATTTGATATCATTTCGATGAAAGAAAAACTGTAAGAACGTCAAAATAAGTACTATTCAGTCTTTTATTAATAAAATATCTCCATCATTACTATGCATAAATTTGTAGTCCATTCGCGAAATTAAGTATTCAATTAATTATTTATTGTAGTTAATACGGTTATTTCAACTTCCATGTATTTTGTTTCACAATTCCAGAAATGTGTCTGTTAGACGCCGCGCGACAAAAATATATTATGTACGAAATAGCGTTCCAAAATGTGACGCGACTGACAGAGGGTTAATCATACTCTATCGCATGCCACTTAAAAAGGAATACTAGAATTTCTCGTGAAAATCCTTGATTTTACACCGCGTTATCACAAATAAAGTCTAGGTAAGCCATCAAAAAAATGCAAAGCTGTGCTACTTAACCCTACTAAGGCCCTGGCAGAACGGAAAACGACAAAAGCATAGATTTCTCAAAAGAGAAATGCGGGCCACGCGAGTACATGAGGGAGATATCTCCTAGGCCAAGGTCAAGTGTTGGCGTACGCAGGATCGAGGTTTGTGTATGCAAGTTGGTATACATATACAGAGAAAAGCAGTGAACTTGGTTGGCAAGGAGAACCCCTCTGGCTGCCGTGACAGAGCGCGCGTGTTCAGCGTGAGTTGATGTCGTCCTTGCAGACGTGCACGAAGGCAATCCGAGCCTCACTCCTTGAACCCCAAGTGCCCACGCACGGTTGCACCATGTGTGCACGACCACACCAGGAGTGGTGTAAGGCCTGGTCTACAATGGTAAGATGCGACACGGATTCAGTAAGACGTGAGGCGTAAGAAATCGCTTTTCTCCAATGATAGTCGTAAAAAATCACAATCAAGGCGCAGACGGAAACAGTCGAGTTTTGATATCATGTTTTACACTCGAGACTTATTTTTTTACAGATTATTTTCCCATTTCACGGAAATTTGCCGAGATACCATTTTTAATATGCATTCTTCCACAATGTAAGTGCATTTACTTTACGCATCTACATACCTAATTTTTTTAAAGTTTAAACCACATCAAGACACTTGACACAGATATTTCTGGTGTTTTGAGCTTAAACTTTAATTATTTTTTTTTCTTTTCCGTTCATAAAATTTTCCTTTATTCTCAGGTGCAAGTCAAATGAAAATACTAAGTCCTAAACTAAACTAAAATATTTGTTAGAAGTATTCACCAGGAAAAACTTAAATCGTTCAAAATATTATACGTTGCATTTCATGCAGTGAAGCAGAAACATGATTTTTACTCGGATGTTTGTTTTTAGACGTTACATAAGCCATGCTTCTACCGTAGTTTTTTTTCTTGGACATGAATTAGGTACGTACCACCCACTCCCAGCATGGTGAGACACTAAACCGACAGCAGCCGTACTCCCGGCACGCTCAGATTGACAAGCCGCAAGCCATAAGGATGAACTTGGCCGCCTTTCTTACGGCTCATATCCGTTGTAGAATAATATTTTGGCTCTCTAACGGCGTACACTTTATGGCGTATGTCTCGTTTCATACAAACGCTAAGAAAGTAGACGCTGATGAAGATGAGGGAGAAAGGGTTGAAGGATGCCGAATTAGATCATCACAGAAAGGATGAGACAATTAGCTAATGCGCCTCCATTAATCATTTGATGCATTTTATACCACTTTAGTGATTGGTTTAATAGTAGGTTGATATATGACGACGACAAAAATTTGCCCGAGACGGCGACGTCCTGCGCATGTCATTTAAGACTTGAAAATGATAGTGTATCCAAAGCAATCCTTATGGAAGAATTGCAATTCATCCAACAGTACATTATTGTACAATTCCACCGGATTGGCCGTTGCACATTAGCAAACTTAAATGGATTAAATATTCAAACCCACGTACTTAAAACCAAGTCCAATGCGATAATTATGATGGACTGCGTGGTCTTTTGGGCATATATTAAGGCATTATTTCGAGCCCCATTTCAATGAGATGTTTCGTGCAGCAATTTAGAATCTAACAGGTGAATATAATTTGCTTTATTTAATATAACCATTGTTTATCCTTATGTGGTCTTCTATCTGTTTCAATGGCTCTCTATAAGTCTCTCTTTAGGTTTCATACAACTGAATAAAGAATATATGTATGGCTCCAAAATTTAGGCTACAAATTCATGCATTTTGATTCAAAATAATCAATTCGAAGTGTAATCGTAAGAGTAATCGCTAAAAATATTCATACTAATACATTTAAAATATAAAAGTATGTAATACGAAATAAATCACTTACTAAAGTGCTTGAAGTCATCATTATCATCACTGATCAAACAATCTTAAGATTTTTATTTTTCCTGGTGACTACTTCTGACGAAATTGAATTTCCATAAAGTAACATAGCCTTGAGGATGGGACGTCGGCTTATATAAAAGCATTACCCTGGCTGAGAACCCGAGAAATATTCGTCAGAATCTTAAGATTGGTTTGACGCAGCTCTCCAATCAATTCATCTATCAGGTAATAAATACTTGAAATACCTGTATGAAATACTATTTATATACCTATATATATTTTTTACAGTGTCAATAACACCAAATGACGCGTGTTTAAAATTAGCGTATAAGAAAAGGCTATAGGTATGGAGCTTGCGGGCGGGAACCCCTTGCTCCTTCATAACCTCACGTAATTGATGGACGTCCCCTTCTACAGAGATTGACAGGAGAATCCATCCGTGTGAGGGGGCGTGAGATGAGGGAAGATGCATGGGAACCCAAGATGCATTCACTCCCTGCACCATGACGGCAGTTCACGAACCGCTCCCAAGGCCATTAACCCTTTCCTTCTCGACACTGGCGGGTAGGTAGTACTTTTGTCTGTAGGAACGCGGCGACGGCGTTGTCATGGAGGAGGAGGAGGAGGAAGGCATCTCTCCTTGGAAACTGGTTCTTGTGCTTCTCGTCCCCTCGGGGCGATGCGATGTGAGTGGGAGGGAAGCAAGATGGCGTGGGGCGCAAGGGAGGGAGTTGAATCCCCTGGAAAGGAGGCGGACACGACTTGACGATGCTTCATCACGTGAGGAGACGAGTCAGCCGCTACCGTGCACCGTCCTGATGGTCGTTAAATTACACTGGCTGGACATAAAAATCGACCTGCCTGACCTTCACTGATTGAGCAATTAAAATCCAAATGGTGTTGGGGGATAGGATGGAGATGGGATGCAGAAATATCATTTTTTACTTGATATTGACATTTAGTCCTTTAACTTTTTTACTCCACAGTACGAGGCTGATAACATACTAGCTTCATGCGGTGGCTATCAAATATGAGGGACTATTTCACTATGCATATTTTAATGTGAGAGACAATTATACACTTTCTCATAGTGAGATTTTCGCTGCAGCTTTAGCAGTCGAATAGAGGAAAATGACGAAATAAAAATCTTCATTTTTATCTTTTCAGATTTAATTCTTTTACCTACGGTAAGATATTCGCCAAATGAAGTGCAAAAGATTGTTAAAAGGACGTTAATTGGGAAAAAAATTTAGTAGAAACCTAGAAACATTTTTGTTATGCTGTAAAAATTCTTGTATAATCAATTGTTAACATAAAATAAAACAAAATCTTAAATGAAACTGCGCCGAAATATGATATCTGAGTGATTTATGATCTCCTCAGGGTACTCAAGCGAATTCTGATGTGTTTTTCAAAACCAATTGTAGGAAAGGGTGAGTATTTTCGCACGTTATCCCACATCAAATTAATAAAAAAGGGAAGAGTTTATATATTTGAGCCCAAAATAATTATTGTAAAACTACTGTTTTTGAATACCTGAGGTACATGGAAACTCATCTTTACACACTAATCCAGTGATTTCGATTGAGTTTGCTTCAAACCCAAGGAAAAAAATGTGGTCATAGAGAGGTCATTAAAAAAAACCCATCATATGAACACCGTCTTTTCTTAGCGGTGAATTAGCAACTTCATTCAGTTTTTCCTCAATCACGTAGTGAAAAATACTACTTAACGCTATGCCATTCAGACTTTCAGATTAAATTTTAGATTAAACTTTCAAGAAAACCCCCCAGTGAGCCGATTTATTCTGGCTGAGTATTATACCTTTAGATCTATAGCAATGCATTATGTTCTTATGAATGCTGTCCAGAAAAATTCACAAATAAAGAGAGATGTTCCCTGCCAAATTTTCTATGTACGAGAACATATGTGAGGATGGTTTTTATTCACAGTATTGAAGCAAAAGATGGAGTGTATGTAGTTAAAATACACCAACCTGATAAGTATCTTTGCAGTTCCTCGTATGGAAGCATATAAACGAAAGAAGATTCATGCTTAGACAGAATACTGAGCTTTAACCGTTCAATCCATCGCAAAGGAAACTTATTTTTCGCACTCATTATAAAGAAGGAAAATTAAATAAACTTTTTTACCCTCCAAACTCATTAACCTATTTCATTCCTTTGATAGCGAAATAAGAGCCACGCGATTGTCAGAATAAATTTTCAGCGCGGAAAGTTCAAAATAAAATTTGCATCCTCACATGTTGGTGCAAAACTGTTCATTCTGAAACGTAAAACAAGCCTGGTAGAGAAATCGTTGAATTTGATCTTTTAACTTCCAGTAAATAGGAGATTTTTTAATATTTTTCAGTCACAATTAAAATCCATTTTACCACACATAACACTGATTTTGACGACGATGGTTTCAACACCGATTTCATTCCTTTGGTAACGAAATAAGAGAAAATCAATGGTTTATGATAACATTCCAGCGTGGAAAGCCAAAGTGAAATTTGCATCCACACATGTTGGTGCAAAACTGATCATTCGGAAACGTTAAAAAAAACCTGGTAAAGAAATCCTAGAGTTTGATCTTTTAACTTCAAATAAATAGGAGATTTAAAAAACTAATTTTAAGTCTCAATTAAAATCCATTTAACAACACTTTACGCTGTTTTTAAGGAATGCATCATAGCACTAGAATTCACTCAAGATGAAAAAAATTCACTCGACATTAAAAAGAAGGAAATACATCGATGAGAAGTGAGAATTTTGCGCAGACCGGCAGGGAGCATCCGTGCGCCGTGACGTCGCCCGTGGATCCGGGGCAATCACTGGGTTCCCTTGTAACTCCCCCACTCCCTCTATCCCTCCCACCAGCGAAGAACACTCTCGTGCCACAAACACCACCGGCCTCTCCAGCGAACACGTCCGCCTAAGTGTTTGGCTCACGTAGGACGCGCATCAACAGAGATGAAGGCGGGCCTCGAACGGCGATGATAATAATGCTTCGGTGCCGAGGGAGGTGGGGCGATATTTGCGGGGGAAGAAGACAGCGAACCTGGTGGAGATGGGGAGAGGTTCGGCCTTGTGACTCAGACGCCACTGAGGGTACACGTGCATAGGGAAGAGCATTGTGGGATAGTGAGCGGGCGGGTATGAAGGGGAAATACAGGATGTCGACACAGCTGTATAAAAAAAGAAATAATGCTTTCATTACATCCACTCCAAATGAATGCTATGTGTAGTAAAACGATTTTAATTCAATTCAAAAATCCACTTTTCGGCAAACTTCCAATTCTGCCTATACCAAGGATCTTTTTATTTATTTACTAATTCCCATACCACCGAAAATGGCTATATGTGGCCTTATAAGTCGGGAGATTCGACATCTTGACAACTTTTACGATCATGAACAACCATGCCCTAGATAGGGGCAATCTAGCCAGGACTCGAACCCGCAACCTCATGCTTGACAAGCGAGGAGTTTACCCCGCCGCCACTGAGACCCTCAAATATCTAAGATTACAATTCCAAGATCCTTTCAAGTCATCAAACTTGGAATAAATATATTTGAGAGAAAATGTTACACCACAATCAGAAGTCATGATTTTTGGGAATAATTCTGTAGAAAGTCGGTCATAAAATCAGATAACGTGAGCTAGCTATCGCTGGTAAGATCTCATATGGAGTACTTCACCAGCATGAAGTTCCCTCAACAGCTAAAATTATAAACGGAGACAAGGCTGGAAGGAGTCGTAACCATGTGAAAGAAAGATATGATAATTTTTAATGATCTATGACGAATATGGCGAATAATATGACAAATAATATAATATGACGAATCTGCTGCAAAAACATAATAGGCAATGGACATCGCCGGCTAAAAGAATACATAAAATAACCGGCTGGAATGAACATTTTCATCCGGCTTAGACGACATTTAGAGGAGTCCTATTAACTATGGTGGATTACACGTGGATAAAAATAATGGCCTTTTCCGGAGACGTAGTGTGAATTTAAATTATTACGCATCTCAAGGAGCTGTGAATTGCCTCTCTTGAACTAATGTGCTCTTCTAGCAACTTTTTTTCGCAAACAATATTAAATTTTCAGAAAAAAATAACCGTATTCGGAAAATAGAATAATACAAACGCTATTAATTCCGGGATGCTCTTTAGGCAGCTTCTTTTAAGGCAAGAACATTGGTCATTACCTAATATTATGCGCAGCGCGCATAAATGCATAAAGAGTAGGTAAATTATAAAATTTTTATATTATCAATTCACACTCTCGGAATAAAAGCAGTAATGATGTCCCAGCTACTGTTTTGCCTCGACGATCCCAATGTTAAGAGCTTTCACCGAGCACAAAGGGCATCTGGAAAGCACAAACAACGTGTACCAAGTGACTGAACGCCCGAAGCGAAGAACATGGGTTTACATCCACTCAATGCGCCACAAAGCCGTCAAAGGCATGCGAGGTAATGTGGCAACACTGCCTGCGATTGCGAAGTCATTTAGCGCAGACGGGAATAATGGCTCTCTGAAAGAATCACGAAGGCAGCCATTAGAAAAAAAAGAGAGGAAACCTTGAGGGGTTAGGCAAGACGTTGCTTTCTGTAGGGTGCAATTTGGGAAAGAATAAATGGCGTGACTCGGGTTGAAAATTTTAGTACACCTTAGTGGGGGCAAAGGGGTAAATCCAGGAAGAATTGGATGCATTCCGACTCCTTAAGAACCGAGGAATAATATTTCGACGAAAACACGTTTTACACAAGTGGCAGTAATCATATAATGAGTTAAAATAAAAAAGCTGTAATCTTATCAACAGAAACACTTTGTCACTTTCACAGTATATTTAAGAAATTCCAACCACTTTCAGTTACTACACCATTATCAAGTACCAAAAATATATGTGTGAAACCGGTCAGAATTTTTTAAATATATTGTGGAAGTAATAGAGTGTCTTATATTGATAATATGGAGCCCTTCCACGACGTACAAGCTTCAAGTTCCGATTTAAAAAAGGTGAAAGATTTTGAGTTCATGGGTAACTACTAGAGTTCGACAAGGACAATTTTCAGGTAGTTAGGAAAACTCAGAGCAAAAAGAAGTATTTTCAGCGTTATATCTAAACAGCACTACGTGAAGAACCTTATCCACGGAATTATAGACTTAACACGAATTCCCACCTAAAAATCCTCCCCCACAAACGTGGTTGGGATGCAAAAATGAGAGAATTATAAAGCTGCATCATTTTAAATTGATCAAGAACATTTTTACAACCATTTTATGGCCCAAGCGATTTATACGACCAAAATATTTTCAGTATGCTCCTTGCAATTCACCCTTAGGGTGTAGGGATGGGATCTAAGTGTTTTACCCAACTTGTATCATAAAAGATACAGGTAGCATTAGTATTGATATCAATGTAATACATAAATTTAATGAGTGTTCAACTCCGTAAGTTTTACTGTATGTTGATGCACGCATTTTCTCAGTGCAGTGAAGGCCAGTTTGTTAATTAATTGGTACTAGCTCTCATTTTCGTTATGGTTGAAATGGCTCCAATTTCGTGATATTGTCTTGGAAAGTTATAAGAAGCAAATTTGTTCAGCAATAACATATGTCAACAGCATCATTATTTTTTCAATTACTGCACCGTTATTTTTTCCCAGACGTTGGCATCTCACCTGTATTAAGAGAACGTTTCTTAGGGATATGAAACATTTTTAAAGGAAGCAACCGTACCCTTAAAACAATAGGAGAAAAAGTGCTAGTTCTCTTCTCATTTATTGCTAATAATAGTGATTTAGTACGAGTAGGGTGACCGACTTGTAATACATCCTTCAAATTTTAAACCCAACTGAACCCCTTGGTGGGAGGCAATATGTAAGGCATTCGGAGAATGGACAATTGTGAACTTAAAATGCGTTACGGCGGAGTCATATAATGATTGATTGAGCTGAAAATATTTTTGAGGTGTATTTTAATGTATATATAACATTTGATAGATTTCACATAAAAATGGATACACGACCTCATCTTTCAAACTTTCATTTTTTTCAAACTTAAGGGTATATGGTGATATTTGGTGGAATCGTGTAACAGGACACATAATCATGGATAGACTAATATTATATGCTCCACAATTTTTTTTTTAATACTCTGCCCTAGGTTTAGACACGATAGACTAATAATTATCTGCTTTGAGAATGACATAGTGCATTGTTTTGAAACCTGGGTCAGACCATTAAAAAGTTGTGGAACATACCATAATAGTCTATTTGTGATTATGTTTAGGGTTGTTTGTTAGATACCCAAATACGGTTCAAGGCACATACAGAATTTCAAGCATTACTATCTCAAGTAACGACATAGCCGCTCAATCTGTACATGGAATTGAATGGAAGTTTATTGCCTGACTAAACCAATGGTCGATTTAATTCACCACATCTAATTGGAGATGACATAACAAGATGCTGAGAAAGAAGCCCCACAAAATTTCTTAGCGACTTTGGCTAGGGGGCTGGGGTGGCGGAGAGGAGAAAAGTGGGGGGAGAGGGTTACCATAACGTTTCGGTGGATATTAACCATGACTATTCCAAATAGGACGGCATCCTTCTGGGCACCACCGCATGTATATATAAACACAAAGAGGAAGAGGGAAGCGGGGGTGCGAAAATATACGGTTCGCGATTTATGGAATTCGTAACTTTAGAACCAATTTTCTCAAGGACCGTCGGCCTGGCTCCTTATTTTGCAGCAGTTGAAGACTCAGGGTGGGCCTATAGAAGGGTAAACTCTCGAGGGCCGTGAACCAAGTACAGGAACCCTATTCGCCCAGTCATCCTCGGGAGGGGTGTGGAGAGGAAGGAGAAAAAGGAACGACGCCCCCAGCCGCCGCGATTGTGAGCCCGACGACGACTCCAGGATAAGGATAGGAACGGAAGGGATGGGATAGGGAATACCTACCCAGTGCCGGAACTAGGATTTACCCCTTTCTTCCCAACGTTGCGTGAACGCAACGCATATTTTGCGATTTTTCTCCAAATTTGTTGACAATACGAAGTTCATATTTTTTTGCATGCGTAGTTCAATGCTTTTCACATAATGTGATATTTTTATTAAAGTCAGTCAAAGTGTTTTGTTTATGCAATGACATTTTCATTTACATGTACGCAGTTATATCAGGACATCTTTGAAAGTTACCAGTTATGTTAAGTCCGATACCCATAGTGAGTAAAGCTCTCTAAATATGCAATTATGCATCTGTATTCTAGGCCACTGCCACAAATTGGGCGAAATTTAACACAGCGGTTTTGAAATTATTCAAGAATAAACGAAATGTTGCGTTCACACAATATTGGGAGGACTTCAGTAAACTTGAGGAACGGCGGTGATCGTTACGAGCATTCCATTCAGAACTCAACTACAGAATGTTATTCAAGAATATGTCACATTTTTATGGGGAAAATTTAACTTAAACCCTTTTAACTCAGAAACTTGAAGATTGGAAGAACCAAATGGTATTTATGTACTTGATAATGGCTTGGTAGTTGCAACCGTTACTCATTTTTAAAATAAAGTTTGGGATTTGGAAGTGTTTTCATTGCTAAACCGGAACTAGGTGTTTCGTCAGGGGAGGAGGGGCAAATAATTGTTTCCGCCCTCTCCTCTGATACCCTATTCTTCTTCCTTCCCCTCCTGCACCACTGAAATATGATTTAACCGTACGCTATTTTTTTAGGTGTGGTAGTTGAAAATACACACCGTATGCTTTCTATTTAGAAGTTACACTAATATCATATTTTAATAATTTACAAATTAATACATTCAGATAAATACTTTAACAAGAGTAATTAAATAAACTTTAATACATTTTTAAAACTTGGCCGCCCCCTGAAATCTGGGGGCTCGGGACAAAGAGGGATCATGCTCCCTCTGCTTCACCGTACTTCTGGGCCTGGGGAAACCCAACGCCGTCATCAGGGTTAACGCAGGCCACCACTAGCTAAACCATGATTTAAAGGTCTTACGGAAATGGAAGAATATTATATGCATTAAAAATATTCCAAAGATTTTTTTCTTATTTTGCAAACAGCAGCGGATCAAGAAGGGATAAAAAGGGGGGATAGAGGGCTCTCCCCTCCTGAAAATATTCTAATATTGAACAAAATTACCATTTTATATAGTGTAAATTGGATACCTAAAAGGGGGGCTGTAGCCCGACCTAGCCCCTTTCTGGATCAGCCACTGTTTTTCAGAGCAACGAAGGCTACGCAAAGAGACGCGGGGATTTTAGGAAACGGAACACCGAAAACGCCAGGGAAAACTAGAAGGAAAGAGGTCGGCGCAAGAAAAGGAGTGAGAGAAAAGTGCTTGGGGGTAGGTAGTTTAGCTTTGTGTGGGAGCGTGCGCAATGAGAGACCCTTTTCCTTCATTATCCCCGCTTGTGTTTCCCCGCGCCAAAATCCAGGAAATTTGCCGCGCCGCTGGTGACGCCGTGGGGCCTTAACGGACGATACCCTTCTCCATCGCCGTCTGGAGTGAGACATTAATTTCAGACTTTATTTCGCGGGTAAAATTTTTGACCGGGATTTTTTTTCCCTCGGAGCGAATTGAAACCTTTCGTGATTGCGTGGGTGGCTTTGAGACTCTCGACGCTAATTCCTGACCAAGAAAAGAAAAGGTAAAGGAAAGACTAAAGCAGCTGTTACCTGGTAAGATCTTCGTTTAGCTCTGTATCTTATCTACCGTGGGACCCGGTCCTCGCAGATACTCCACGTTTTTAGGGAAATGTGAGTTGGTAGGGTTTCCGACTTCTATTCCAGCAGTGTTTTTTACGCGACACCATCATGTGGACTACCTTTCGTCTGGCTCCTACCCTTAGAACCTTCCGGCATGGGTGGCCCTACCGGGAGTAATTTAGAATTAATCCCGCAAATGCAGATATTTGCAGATAGGGGTCATAGGAACGCTCAAGTCTTTCCACCGTGACAAGTTTGTAGCCCAAGGTAAAGGCCATACTTAGGTACAGTGCGCATTTAAAATACTTTTAAAAATCTTGCAGGGGAGGTAAACATCTTTATCGGCCTGATTATGAAACACGAGATTCGAAACATAACAATCGTTCAAGTACAAGTAGAAGGAAAGATAGAAAAATGAAGGCCTGGAATGAAATACATGAAGAAGGTGTAGAAGAATAAGATACAAAAATTTTAAGTTGGTGTTAAAAGATTAGCTGATAGGAGAAATGAGTATGACCAGTGTCAAACCAATTCTTGGATTGATGAAATTTAACGATAATGATGAGGGGAAAGGTATATTCATAACAAAAGTTTTTATAATTAAATCTGAAAGTTGAGATGTTGTCTGCTGTGATTTTATTCTTCGATACTTTCAGATGACCTTCAAGTTCATTACTTTCATCTATAATTATGTATTCATTACTTTCGAATAAAATTAAATAACTCAAATATATATATGATTTCACAATGTACACCAAAATTTCTCAGAAGGAAGGAATATTTGCTGAGGCATTTTTATAATTAAACGCAATAATTAATCTTTTTCAATTTAATGTGATCATTTCCGTCTTTCAAAGCTAAAATGCGAACAGATTTCGTTAATATCCCATTCTTGCAAAGTGAGGAATCGAATAAGAATTTTTTCTTTTATCTCTTCTAAGAAGAAAAAAAAGAAAAGGGAATTGAAATACTATCAACATGAGTAGCTCGAATGTAATGTGGTAGGTGATACCCTTAGCCTTGGTTACATACTTTTGTCAGAAATTTTCAATCAAATCATAGTTTCAGGATAAATTATTGTATAGAAAATTAATTTGCAGTAAAAATGACTTAAAAACTTCACCTGATATTTGATGCATGCAGGGCATACAGGGAGTTATAACCAGAATTTACAGAGAGCCAAATCTTTTCCAATCATCTAATCTTCAACTTTGTATTTAATTTTACAACTAATACAAAGATTTTTTCCCAAAAGTAAAATACAAATCTCCGTAATATACTTGCGTGTTAAGGACCGGTTTTTATCTCCAATCTAAGATATTTCTTTTCATTCTTTTCAGATAATCATGTCCCTTAATAATTTCTGAGAACTAGTTGGGGCATAGTGATCCAAAAAAGGGTAAGGTCTTTAACTTGAAAGGCTTGTAATTAACGGGAAATTTCACAACGATTATTTCCACGTCAACACAATGAGAAAACCCTTCACCTGGACTAAACACCGATTCCACTCCTGAGGCAAACGTACGATAGCCTAGTTCCCTTATAGAAAAAAAGGCATCCATTTCCGTGACAGATGAGACAAGAGGGCTCGAAGCTGGTGGAAAAATACCTTTTCGTCGGAATCCTTCCTTTCTTTTCCGCGTAAAATGATATTCGTGAGAGGTTTTGTGTCGTGTCGACGAAAACAAAAACGGAAAATTCCGGAAAAAAATGCCGCGCATGACTTTTCACCTTCCCTCTCGTGTATTTATATATTTTTTTGTGTCCTGCAATTTTTTTAACGTTTTTTTTATTCCGTTGTTCGCGCAGAGGCGTGATGAGTGGCCGAGAAGGTCGGTAATTTGCGAGCGAGCTGAGGGAGGAAGGTCCTTTCCGTCGCGTGGTCTCGCCCCGTGGGAACAGGAAGAGCGGCCGAGGAAAAAGAATGCGGGGAATGAAAGAAAGACAACGGCTGTAGTGGAGGAGGAGGATTTGGGATGAGGTCGGGAAGCTGGGACATTTGTACAGAGAATGGATGAATATTTATTTTCCTGGGTCATGCCGGTACGGACCACCACCGACGTCCATGCCTTTGCGCCTACCACCTTCAATGCATTAAACCCCCGCCTTAATATAGGCACGAATTCTGAGATATTCCACATACGATCTGAGCTGATTATTACGCGCTTTTTAAAATGTCAAAGTTTGCCAATTTTAAGGTTTCATGGTTGGATAGCCATTACTTATACCATTTATTTTTTGATAAAAGGACCTTAGATTTAATGAATAATCATCGAAATAATTATTCATCAAAACCAGGGTCACTTCATTCCAAAAAGAAGTGCTATAAGTAATAGATATCTAACCAAGAAACAATAAAATGGATTACCACGCAGTTAAAAATGAGTTAGTGAATTTTGCTCGCCAATTTTGCTTTCACTAGACAATTTGTCATTGATTATGGCATTATTTGGGGTAAGAATATGGTAAATAAATGCGGTGAATGAATTAACATTTATTTTACTTTTGTCCTACAGCTTCAGACCATAATTACTTCAGACCATCCCAGATTTAGTAGCCATAACATGGGTTTCACTTCATTTGGATTCGGCTCATTTGATCTCAGCATTTACTCCATTACTTGGATAATGAATATTTATTTTCCTGCTAATATAGACCACCAACGACGTGCATGCCTTTGGATATTGCCACCCAATACATTACACAACCACCTAGCAATTGATACGACTCAAGAGATATATTCGACATACGATATGAGATGATTTTTGCGCGCTTTCTAAAATTTCGAATCACGTCGATTTTAATAAGATACAAATAAAAGCTGCCGCTTGATAATGACATGTAATTGTTTAAACCAGAATAGTATGGAAAATTACCACAGCTGTTTACCTTATTACAATGAATATTCACAAAGTGAACGCATCAACAATCGATATGATTCCCCTATTCTAATTCCACTAGCACAATATTTCATCCATTATGCCATTATGTAGGGGTGGGAAGCTGGAACGTATGTTTAGCGAATGACTGAGCATTTCTTTTCCCTTTGTAATCCCGCTTCAGGCCATATTTACTTCAGGCCGACGAAATACAGTAGCTTTACGATGGGTTTGATTTAATATGGCTTCGGCTCACTACCTGAGCTGACTGTTTGCGCGGTATTTACAATTTTAAATTTCACCGGTTTAAGCTGATATCCCGTCCGGATATTATGTCTATTCAACATATAATGAAATCCACCTCGCGACAGGTCTCCCGGAACGGGTTATTACCTACCGCAAAGCAATGATCAACTGAATTTTATAATGAATGTAATCAGAGTATTTTATGTTAGTACTCGAGTGGCATCATTTCTTTTGAGCAATATTTTTTACGAGCAATAAACACAGTATTGTACGAAAATTCCACAGAGAAAAAAACATTGAACGAGATTTGAACCTAGATCACCCGATTTCAGGCCGAATACTTAGCCAGTTAAGCAACCGAGGCGTCACCCCCTTCTGAGGAAATCTGTGGATTATTATCACACACTCGGTAGCTTAACTGGGTAAAGCACTCGTCAGCAAATCGGGGGATCCGCGTTTGAATACCGGCGAATGACATTTTCTCTATGACACTTTCTCTATGGAATTTTCTCACAATTTGTGCATTGCAGGTTACTCCCACAAATTTATCACCGTGACTAGACCCAGTATGATTAAATTATTCATGAATAGCATTATTTAAGCTAATTAAGGACTATTATCCTAATTAGCGCCTGGTATACCTATTTCAAGATGGTGGGGGAGTGGAAAAACACTGCAAATGGGAGTGGTCATCGTCACGCGTGCTTTGAAAGCCGAGACGTAAGGGGGCGTAGCCGACTGCATTAAACGCCGGCGCCAGCCGTCCGAGGAAAAGCGCTGCGGAGGACTCGACTGTTCGGACGAAAACTCACGCACGAAAACACAAAAACGCCGCCGAAGCCGTGGGCACGCCAAAACACGCGCGAGCCCGCTAGGAAAGGGAAAAGTGAGAAAATTACCCTGGCCAGGGTCGCGAATCCTGGTGGGGGGAAGGGAAAGGTCACACGAAAAGGGTTTTTGGACACGGGCGCAACACGCTACATGGGGTGGGTAGACTAATGCGTCCTCTTGAGTGGGACTCGGGGAAATAATGAATGCTGCTCGCACTCACGGATCTTGGCACCTTGGCACGGAAGAATGGGAGGGGCCGGAGCAGGTGATGGCCAACGTGGAGAGGCAAGTCACACACGAAACGATGCCCTATACATTTAAATGACCACAATAATGAAGGGAGATTACAATGGGAAAGCAAGCTATGCACAGCTCGGCAAGACCTATGCGCATTGTGAAATGTCACGCACTTATACTTTTTAAATAGGGGTATATTCTCTATCAGCCTTTTACCAAAGTAATTTTGAGAAAACGTATAGTTATTTTATCATTATTTAAATAGTATAATCACCTTTACTTGCATATATAACTCGGTCCTTCTAAGACAAAAGGCCTGTTAGAAGGTTCCATATATCCCACATAGTGGCGTATTGCAAGCATTAAATTTATATTACCTTTAAAGTTTCAATTTTATAAAAAAAACAACAAATATATGACACAAATAATTTTAGGAACTTCAAAACCAAAATAGGATAGTTCAATATAACTTACAAATTCGAGGTCATTTAATGTTAGCGATTCTCAGACATAAATGGATCAGAGAAATTATAACTACCACCTCTGCAACTCCACACATAAGTTTAATGGAATATAATAAGCTTTGAAACACTCACATTAGTTCATAAATCACAGTGTTCCTTGGATATATATTGTAAAAAAACTCCTTTTGGATGTGCACTTTGTTGAGAAGTTGCCACTGAATGCCAAAAACAGTTTCAGTGGAAATAATTATCAAGATCACACAATAACCCAGTATCAACAGTCTTGAAATAAAAATGTAGGTGAGTATGCTCTTATACATTCAATAATAACGTGAACTATTGCGGTATAAATGGTGACGACGATCACGTAGACCAATATGGAGTGCTATTTTAATACGTGCATATGACGCAATTTTATTAATTTGTCTAACATACAATAGTCTTAATTAGCATGCCTTTTAAAGAATAAATTTAAGTCAGAGCTCATTTTCATCACTTGAGTAAGGTGCTTTTATATAAATTTAATACCAAAACTATCTCATTCAAGGATACATCGCATTGATATTGCCATCATTTTGACTTCATAGTGAACGTAAAACACAAATTTGAATCATTAGAGAACAAAACAATTGGCATTTGCACTAAAGATGCTCCCGGCCGGCTGCCTGCGTTTGCGTGTACTTCTGCGACTAAATAATGACTCTGATCGTGACGACCCTTAAGGAAGATGCGGGTTGACGTCGGGTTAGGTGAAGTGAACGAAGCTCTATTTACATTTCAGCCGCCCCTCGGTCCATCCTCCGCCCCTTGGCTCAAAATAAGCGTTTTTATTTACACTGCATTCCATTATAAATAAAATGTACTGTAATGATTATTAAACCCACAATGGAATACAGTCAGCAATATGACTGCCTCGATCTATTGGAATGTTCCCTGTACATTATTTGGAGGAGATATAGCTATAGTATAATTTGCCATTGAATAATTAATAACAATGAAGTGGGTGATTTTACTAATTCATTGGCAATGAAACAACTCAAAGGGACTGAGGAAAGTTTGATAACTAGTTCCTTGAAGAACCAACCAATTGCATATTCTGGATAAACTATGTTATTCATATATCCTTATAATTTTCATGAAACGCTCTGTTTTTACCAATAAAATAATATCGATAAAGTAAATCTTTCCTCTTTTGGGATAAAAATAAATGCCGTGCTCTATGATTTCAGAATCGAATGCTGACCTAAAACGCTTATTTTTAGCGAAATGTCGGACTGACCCGAGGGAGTGGGTGAAATATTAATAGAATCCCGTTGACATCACTTTTGCCGGGCGTCAACCGACCGCTTTCTTGGGGGGTCGTCTCGATCATATTCCTCCTTGAGTCTCAGTCGGACACGCAAACAACGCCAGCCGGCCGGAAGCACCCTTAAGCGAAAAGCTGTCGGGAAACCAGTTCCCGGGCCGCGCGTGTCATGCCCACGACATATTTCCTTCATGACGCAGAGGTTTCGCACGCCAAAATCAATGTGGTGTGGGCGAGGTCCTTTAACGTCCCCGTTACACAGCTGTCAACCCCTCCTTAATCCCAAAACATTCCACTCGGTAAAAGTACGTAAAACAAATGTTGTACATTTAGCTCCTTTTAAATATTAAAATGGCTGCTCCAATGATAATTTAGAGAAATATTAGCATTATAAAAAATTAAATTCGTAGCTAATTTTATAATCATTATAATTGACGCTTTTGAGCAGAGTTTCTGAATAATATGACTGAAAATACAGGTAAGTAAAGTATTTACCCCTTGATGTTTATTTCATATCTGACCTCAAGGGTAGTGTATGTAAGAAAATACGTGGTTGGTGTAAGATATTGCGCTTATTATTATAGTATTCTACCGATTGAAGGTAGGTTTCCATGGAGTACTTAAGCATTTTGGAAAAAATCCACTTTATTCAAGCAATATCCTCTTAATTTCAGAATTAGGCCTAAACTCTGTCATGTTACCTAAATATCCCTTTCTTTTCCTTCCTCTTCACTTTCAAGTGGGAGGCATAAGTGAGAAAAATAATAACCTATTTTTATTAATTTACCTACTTGAATATAAAATAGTGCACTTTATAACGACCGATTTATGATGCTACTAACTTAACATGTAAATAATTAATATTTACGAGCACTTTTATATTGTAATACCGCTGTTGGTAAACAAACGATTCAAGAAGAATAGACATGAAATGCAAAAGGAAAGCCTAAAAGGACTTTAACAGGACTCTTATTCAAGTGTTTCTTACGAACGAAGTATCTCAAAGCCATAAAAGGAATTTCTTCATTTATTAAAAGAGTCCATTAAAATAAAAAAGTTCGCAAACCACGTACAATTAATCCCAATGAAATGGATAGCTTGTCATACCTAATCAATTTTTCGAAATAAAAAATTACAAGACACAATCTTGAGCATACATAGAGGGGAGTATTGCAATTTTCACTCTGCTAGATATTAAAACTTACGTTCCTTGCAATATAACATTTTCCTCTCCTTTTACAACTTATAGACGTATACGACTCATGAGAAATAAAATGTTTACATTTCCAGCTCAATTATAATTATTATAATTGTTATATTCCTTTCTAATATTATTATATCTGACGCTTATGAGCAGCATCACTGCATACTCTGAAAATACAGGTAAACGAAGTATTTACCCATTATTTCAACATTGCGAACTGAGCAACGCTCCAAGCTTTTGGAGAAAAATGAGAGATTAATATTAACTTAAGTAAACCACTGATGAGCCTTGGATGAGCAGGAAAAAACACACTTGGATATGCACAGCTATCTTCGTGGACACCGCTATAGACGCAGTTTTCCAGACAAATCACAAAAGAGTGCGGAGTTAGATCATACGGATGTGATCTACTTTGCGACGTCGCATGCACGCCGCCCGACAATAGCGCCAGAAGATCCACTGTAGCCGTCGCCACCGCGAGAGGGCGCTGAGGGAATATACACAGGGAAGAAGATGGAATAGACGACACTCATACGACGACCCAGAAGGCTGGGCGAAAACGATTTGCAGTAAAGTCGCGAGAGTCTCTCGAGGGCAAAAAAGGGACGGAGCACCGTGGAAAAAAAGAAATCATTTCTCAAGAGAGCTGGGTTGACGCAGAAGGGTTTCCTTTGATGCAGTGTGAGCTGATCCGTCACGGTAGAAAAAGCAACCAGGTAATAGAAAATAGCAGGACAGAAGCCATTTCGGTTTCCTCAGATAAACAGCCCTTCCACGTTATTCATCAAGAAGTTCGAGCAAATGACGACACATTGGCTATTTTCATGAAACTTTGAAATTATTTTCACCGCAAAATGCTAAGATGTGATCTTCTTACTGTGCTTTGTGGACTGATCGCCGCAAAAATACGCCTTCACATGCTTTAATTCCGGGAAATATCATCGGAAATCCGCATTATTATGCAGGTTCTTATGACAGAACTGTTTAGTCATTGAAAAATTGTTGGAAATTGAAAATAAAAAAATAACCTGGCGGGAATCCCAAAATGATGAAATGAAAAATACACAACCTTGGCAAATTTTCACTGGAACTTATTTATTGATACGACGCGTTTGGACGCTGAGGCGTCATTCTTAAGTTTTTCATTTCAACATGGATTTTCACAAACTTAAAGCCAAATCGATTGATTTCATCCCAAGACGAGTTAACCAAAATAACTTTTTTAACGAACCAAATACTATTGGGATAAAATAACCCATATTCTTCATACACTAACTTTACTTTCTAACCTCGATAGATGCCATGCATGATGTCAAGTGTTTTATTATAAATTCACAAAGCAAGTAAAGAAAAGTTTTTGTTTTAGATTGAGCAGTTGTAGACCCACTTCCTTAATGCAGCGAAATTCCAACGACAGGATAATTTAATTAAAAAATATTTATCCAACGACGTGATATGTACTGAATGAAAAACTGATGATAATTATTATATCTGTAATCCGTCGTCACAAAGATTAATTTTAGCGTTATTCTATTCCAACTATTCATTTTCGCGAATGGTATGGTATTAGGAGGAGGCGACCGACAGCTAAGGTCATTATCGCCATGAGGGAAGGGTAAGTAAGGAAGGCTAGACACAACCCCGACGTCGGCATTAGCCTGCTCTTAACGAAAGGCGCCAATGGGACCACGGCTTAACGTCCCAACCAACGGACGAAGTGTTGCGCTTGAAATGTACTCCACATAACATTCAAGCAGGGATGGTGTACTATTCATTTTCAACACGGTAATAATACATGTAAACAGATCAACACAACAACAATAGAAATTACTGAAAAACCATAAATACCTCAGATAAGATATAGATATTGCCAACTAAACTAGGGAAGACTTAATATTAAATATGTAAAAAAACAGTGTAAAAGCAAATTAGATATATCCATCGGCTGCTAGCATCGCATTGTACTATACGGATGTATGTTTTAATATATATTCTGTTCTTCAATGATGGCATAAGGATGTAAATGGCGCATCGTGGGGGTACTTTTGTGATGGAAAACAATTTCTTACGATACGAAAGTCATCTAAATCGTGAGATAAATGCTACCGTAAAGTGTGATATTGTGCAACCTTTCCTCATCTATAACAAAAATTACCGTAACTTAGCCTTTTTAACAGCATGTCCAGAGTGCTAGCGCAAGAAAAAATAAACAAAACTATAGCCTGGTGAAAAGAAGTCCCTAAGAAATAATGAATTAAGGCAAGTGGGACGGGGTTCGGGTAAAAAAATAAAGGACGGTGATAAAAACCCGCCTTCGGAGCAACGCTCGGGGACATAGTGAGGCAGAGAAGAAAAGAAGCAGAAGAGACGGCGTCACCGAGGTGGCAAATATGCCCCTCGTGAATATTTTTGACCCATTTTGACCCCCGTGTTCCCCTCCCCATCCCTCAGGGGTGTCCGGACAATTAGTTCACGTCCCGCGTGCATGAGAGTACCCGCCAATGCTGGCGGGAGAAAGAAAAGGAAAGAAGAAAAAAAGACAAAAAATAGGTAGGTAGACGCGTTCTTTTACATTTTCTTTTTCCGTCTTTCCTTTACTCCCATTCACTCACCATTCTTCCTCTCAAAGCCGTTCTCGGCAGTCCCACACTCCCGGGGTCATTTCGACTCAACGACATTCATTCTCATTGCCCATTCCGACTTTTCTGCCTCCATTCCACAGTCACAAGGAGAGCAGATCCGTAGAGCTATACGATATTGCAAAACTCCTCTAAAGCAATGGACGTTATCACTCATCTGCCGACTACGAAGTCCTTTTCGCCGCGAGAAACTTTCACGTCAAATTTCATCTTTTTAATATGTATTGTTTTTAGTATTGCGTCGAGAGAGATAAAGTGACCGAAAGCCTAAAATTAGTACCCTCATAACAAGAAACCCCTCATTGAAACATACTGATATTTAGAGATACCTACCTACTGTTTTTAATATGCCGTATGATTAAGTAAAAACTGTATGCATACTTTTTTACGATTGCAAAAATAGGTAGCAATATTATAATGAAGTATACAGGCAACGCGGTACGCATCCTACTGGGAAAAAGTACATAATAATGCATGTATAAAGAGGAGAAATATTCATAACTGGATTAGAAATAACTCAAAAATGGACTGAGACAACAGCTATAATTTAATCAATAGGTAGGTCTTGAGATTTTCTTCCATACATTGTGTTGAACTCACGATAGATGCGAGTTTTTCTATAGGCTGTACATGCCTGTCCTTAATGTAAGACGGAGATACAATATTTTTAGGTAACTCTCTCATTCACTCACTCATTGCGAATTCTACCAAATTTAAATGGTTTTAGACGAAAAAAAATATTGCTAATATTTGTTGCTCTGTTCACCTATCTAGAAAAAATAGAATATTCTTCTGCATAAACGAAAAAGGTGTCTCAGAAAATCACAGCGAAGCCTATGCTAAAAAGTGGTTTATATTTTGTGAATTTTTTGTGATAGATGATTTGTGATAGAAGCCAAAGAAGTGGTTTATATATTGTGCATATTTTGTGATAGATGGCTAAAGATACAGAAGCAGTTTTTCATTACTGGCATTTCATGCGAACTAAATGCTTTCAGTCCTTATGTGGCTTATTGGAGTATTTACGCTGATTATTGGTAATAATACTCCTTACTTTTTCGAATGATTTCGATCTAAATATCATGTTTGTTACAAAATTGTAGACATTATGGAAGTAAGGTATAAAAGTTTTCCGTAAGCAATTAAAGATCTGCAGTTTCTTCCTCAACAAGCCTCGTAATAAAGACCAAAGAGGTTCTATAGCTTCAAATCCAGTGATACTTATTGTTGTGATAAGATTAAACAGATTCAAAAATCTACAAAAAGATATACAAGGCATCCTGTGTGATTCAATAATGATTCGATACGATGCAGAATTTTAAACATGGGAAAACCTTCAAGTTCCATTTCCTCCGCAATGGCGCACGCCCGTGTCAATTACCATGGCAGCCAGATTGTTCTCACTTTCACTTTCCTTCACCGCTTCCGCTTGCCAACCCCCCATCGCTTCAGCCTGACGGAGAAAATAAAGTAATGCCGAAAATATTTTTTTCAGCACGTGCGGGGGTTGGCGTGAATGCCATTCAGGCAAAGGGAAAATACTTTCTATTTCCTTGAACAAAAATTCTCTAAATTTCTCACGCTTCGTCCAACTGAGCAAAGCGTGAAAATGTAGATAAGCATTACGTTCATTTGTGAAAGTATGAAGTTAGCCAAATTTCATCCTCCCACTCACTTGCCGAGCATATATACCACTTGGATGTAGCCGGTCACGTTCTACCCTTCGTTTTCTTATATTAGCGCTTTCAGGAAAATTGAGCGTCTCAGTCCGATGCCATAGTAAATAATTGTCCACGCCTTTGAATATACTCTCTTTGTAAAACCAACGAGGGAGCAAATTTTTTCTTGTAATTATTTTGCCAATAAATGAGGAGGAAACGATTCTCAATTTATCACTTGGCAACAATAGCTGAATTGTTTAGCTGTTGAGCATAATCTTGCAATATTGTTATAAGGAAGGTAACTCTTGAAACGCTCGAACATTAATAAAGCCTTAAATTAAGTGATGAACTGCAAATCATACACTCCTGATGCAGAAAGCATAAAATTATATTCAAACGAAAATCTATAAATAATATTCACTCATTTTAAGGGAGAAAATGTTTTATCAAAATACTCCTCTTTCTGTCATAAAAACAATGTAAGTATAACCTAATATGTGTTACAAAGCTCAGCATTGGGAAAAAGAGGGAAAAAGATAGTTAATAATTGCAAAAGTGATATAAAAATTGTTTGTCTAAGTGGCAGAGAAAAAAAATAGACAAAAAATAAAAAATTGCATCTTTAAAAGGCTTCGTTAGAAAATTTTTCATAATTCTTTCACTATATTTAATTAAATCTTTTAAAAAAACGATTGAATTTGTTTTTGCGATAGTTTAAGGCCCATAGAACATGTTTGTAATGTTTTTAATAAACTTTGCAATATTTTTTTTAAATATTTTTTTCATTGGAAATGATTTTTAAAATTTTAAAGTGTGTGTACGGTTATTAGAACAGAAATTGAGGTACACGATCGCAGGGTTAAAATCCCTCCAATCAAGTGCAACGAAGAGACTTACATACATCGGATTTTGAACGAGGTTCTTAATGTTTTGTTTTCCGACAGAATTTCAAAAGATCATATTTATAATTCAATAGTTAGACATTTAAAATGCTACAATTTAAAATCACCTTTGAAATCAGTAATAACGTCTCATGTACCACAAAAATATGTTAAAAACATGGTGTGGTGTGGCAAACGTACAGAAAAATTCATAATGTACTTCTTTATCAATAAAAATGGTCAATATCACCTCTTCAGGTTCAATTATTATCCGGTTATTTCACAACTATGATTATAATTATTATGAAAGAATATTCTACGCCGAGCTTTAACCAACCACAACTTACTCCTCCCTTCTTCTAACTCCCAGAGAAAATTTCCGCTCCACCTACTACTTCGCATACCGCTTTTTACTTGCATATACTTTTTCCACCATTGGCCACAAGAGAGCACGCGTCGGGCCTTCTTGCTCTTTTTTTATCATTGCCTTGCCTCAACCCTTTCTCCTCCTTTCACTTTCGGAAATGAAACGGGAGAAGCGGGAAGCAAGAGGACGAATACGAGAAGAGAGAATGACACTCCCAGAAGAGCGAAGCTCGGGCAAGGAAAATGCGAAGGGCGGCCGGAGTCGACGCCTTGGGAATGCCTCCCGCGGCAAAGCTACCCTACCTGCGCCGCGACCAGCTGAAAGAGTGAGGCGTTCCGGGCGACAATGAAGGCGGGGAGGAGACGTAGCCGGAGCCGCTGCGGCGCGGCAATGTGTACCGCCGGACAGAATGGGCATAAAAATCCATAAGAATGCACACTTTTCGCGCCCCGCAGAGGAAAGGAAAGAGAAGAGAGTGAAATGAAGGCTTTTTTTTACTGGATCGCTGCAGGAGAGAGTACAATAGCTGTTAGCAATATTGAAAAAAGTTAACGAAATGTTGAGATAATTTCTTTAGTGTGTACTGCTTTTACTGGATGCATAAAGAGATTTGTTTGAACTTTCCGAATACTAAAATTACCTATGATTAATGCACTGTGTCATTTCTCTACCTTTTTATACACAATTCCGCAGATTTAGGTCATCAAAAATTAAAAATAACAATAATTTTAGCCCAGCTGATAGAAGGAAAGGAAAGAGGGAAAAATTGAGGTATTTTTTTAAACTTGATTACTGCAGGAGAGAGTAAAATAGCTGTGAGCAATATTCAGAAAGTTAAATAAATGTTCTTAACTCATTTCTCCATATATTTAAAGACATTTCCGCAGATTTTGACCTTGTATCAAATTGAAATATTAAAAACTGTAGCCCTGCAGAGAGAAGCGAGAGTTAATTGAAGGCATTTTTGTACTGGATCGCTGCAAGAGAGAATACAATCACTGTGAGCAATATTAGAAAAGTTAAATAAATGGTCTTATCTAATTTTTTAAAGACATTTTTGCAGGTTTTGGCTACGAAAACAGTAAAATACCAAAAAGATAAACCCATCAGCGGGCGCGCTCGCATAAAATTTCCGTTTGTTTGGTTTTTTTTTAGCACTCCGTTTTTTGGCGCATGTATTCAACACCTGTGTCCCTCGTTATTCCATTATCACTACATTTAAATAGCTGGTCAAAAATTGGGTACAAGATAAAAAACAATGTAAATAAGAGGCATTGTCGTCATTCAGTAATGTAACTCAGACACTGAGGAAAAAAGGACCTGGATATGAACAAAGATGATAAGCAGAGGTTGAACAATAGACCTTCAATAGGTAGGCAGAACAGCGTCTAAGTAAATTTGTTTTATAATCGCTTCAATGCTCTGCCAAGGTGGAAAGCTTTGCCACGATTGAAGATTTTGCAGATGTACGTGCTCTCTTTCACCACTGTAACCCAGATCCTAGCAACATAACAAAATGAATTGGACTTCCGCCATCTCATAACATAGCTTTATGATTAGGCATACAATTCAACCGCCACGTTAACCTCACTTTAATTACTCCAAAATTGTACCAGCCTACGTGTTATAAATATGATCCGTAAGTCCTTCGCACAATAATTCGCCATGAAAAAGCCTCATCACAGGGAATAACATAAATTTGAAACTAATTTTTTTGTTTTATTTCCTAAGACATGTCTGCAAATTTTGTCCATTATTTTATAAAATAATTGAAAACATGAAGTATATAACATATGATTGGTTACAGCCATCTCTTTACAAATAAATGAGTCAAAACTATTCGCAGAAAAAATATGGAGGCTGAAATACAAGTTCTTGCCTTTAATATCTATATTCAAGAGTTCAAAAAATACTCCAAAATTAATTATTTATATACCTTCTTTGAAAGACGTTATGAGTTATAATAGATCAAAACATTCAGCTACAAACTGGCTTTAACAAAGATCCATTAAAACTGATATTAATATTTTTACTGGATATGGTTAGAGAATTTATTAATGATGCTTTCATCATATGTTTCTAAATTATTTGATTCACTGAATATTTGAAGTATTTATTGATACAGCTAGAAAGAATAAGTGGAGGAAAATTATAAATGTGCACATTCTAGAGATATGCGCCGTTGTTACAACGATAGTGGATACATTATATCATAGTATTAACAAATCTGACGAAATACTTTTCAAATTAAAATTTATACAGATATCTGGTGGTAAATAAGGTTAGCAAAATTAGAACCAAATTCACAGCTTTAACATTCTTGACAAAGTATACCAAATTTTCATGATTTCATTACCTTTAATATAGATACTTACATACAGATCATCTAGTCACACTATTAATAACGATGTGTAAAGAGCAATTATTATTTCAATATGCCAACAATTAAAAATGTAAGAAAAAACATGAAAATATCGAGGCTTTTTACGTAGGGTACATAGCCAAGGAATCTTACTTTGTTTCCACTATCGGAGTAAATTAAATTCACGACGTGCCTTAATGATAGAGAAACGTAATTTGCTCAAGTGACGGACAGAAATTTAAGAGGCTTAGATAAAATTCCAATCGCGAGAAGTATCCCTTATCACGCATGTGAAGAAATTTGACTGCATACACTTACATGATGAACTTGACCTTAATTAACCTAATTTTGTCGCGCGTTTCCAACATTTAATCATTATGGATAACTTTTTCAACGTTTGTAATTAAAATATATTCCTTATCACTGATAAATGCAATAGCTTACTATAATTGTCTGAGGAATGAATAATTATATTGCATGTCATTGTTGTACGATGCGGAATAAAGGTATGACATCGATCACAATCACTCATAAATGCATTAAAAAATATTCTAGCATGATTAACCGCAACGTAGGAAATTTCGCTATATTTGTACCTACGCGTAATTTACCCAATTTCATTTCATCGCCTGCCCTTATCTCATCTAAGTTGTTGTTTTCCCTTCGCGTGACAACGCCGGAGTCAAAAAAATAAGTAAATTTGGAGACCCTTATTTATAAATAGTTATGAATACCATGAATATAAAAATGAAAATCACGCAGCCGTTCCGCCAAGAAATTCTGGAGCCAAATTAAATGCTACAAACAAGAGAAAACACAACGGAGTAAGACGAAGAAAATATTCTGATCAAGTCCGAAGCAGACACCATTCATCTTTTGCTCAACGAAAGGTGAGTATGCACGGGTTCACTATTATTTACACCAAAATATATTAAGAGTCTAATAAATCATGAAATGGGCAGAAAATTAAGAGTACGTTACAAGTAATAAGACATCTTGCACACAAAGAAGTACACAATAGAGAACTGCAGTATGCAAAATACAAACAAAATAAATGAGGACTAAAAATTTTATGTAATATTTTGGAAGACCTTTTATACAAAAATATGAATAAAAAAGACCACTTAAGTATACGAAAAAAAAAAACAAAATAACAAATTGTGACCACCTTATGCAAAATATTAAAGGATAGTATTATAATTTTTGAAAAGGCCCGTACCGTACACACAAGTATCAGAATTTGGCTGAGTAACGTAAACGAACGCATTTAAAATGTGTTTAAGCTCAAAAAGTTCCACCAAGAAAAAAACCTATTTTCCTTCAAATATTAAGAATCCCCTTAATGTGTGAAAAAAGAAACATATTTAGTACGTTGACTCTGCACGATGATGAAGTTAATCCTTCAGTAGTGAACCAGGATGAAGTGGGTTGAATTCTATTTTTTATTAAAATATCTCATATTTCGTCGAATAGACATGTACTACCAAGTGGTGTACTTTTGTGGAGTCGCCAACGATTTCTTAAGAATCATCGCAGTACACTTTAGCCAAACCAGAATTTTTTTCTCAGTCAAGTATTGAAAGAGCATAGCGCAGGTCTTATTAATTTAAGGATGGAATATGGCGAATGGAACTTTTACTATATTAATCAATTCACTTAAAGGGAAGCGGATGTGACTAGATGAAGTAGTCGTTCTACCACCCATGAATTAAGTTTCCAATTACTATAGCCGAAAATAATTGCAGCACCACGGAGCGGGTGACACAGGCCTAGAAGTATTAATAATTTAAGGGTAGATCACTATTCAAGCATAGCAGTTCTATTAATTTAACCGTTGAACGTAAATAAGTGTACTCATATAATTATAGTGTAATAGCGGATTCTTATAAAGTAAGGAAAACGCTACAAGAATAAAATAAAATATTTTGAAATTCCTGGTTGAGGCCAAAATTCATGAATAATTCATTCCCAGTTTTCCCGATCGCTGGACATCCTGCAGGGCGTGCATATTTTGCAGTATGTTAGAAAATGAACGAATCGAAACTTGAAGCTTGTAAGTGGTAGAAGGGCTGCATATCAGCAACGAAGGATACTTCGTTACTTCAACAATTTATTAAAAAAAGACAAGTTTCGGCTGTTACGCCATGTCAAGTACATAAAAATCTTATATAAATAATATATATAAATCTTACATCATAAAAGATACACCAACTCATTGTGGAATATATCCCTCATGAACATTAGCTAATGAGGGAAGGTGTCCAAGTGTCACCACTAAATCGCGTTCAAACTTCGATGTGTGATGAAAAGGAAATTTTAAGGGGTAAATGTTTTGCTCAACTGCCGAATGGGTCTTATAATTTGGAATATTATCGTTAGAGAGCAAACTTAAACGCCTATATTGATTCAATCCGCCATACAACAATTTGAATGTAACCCCTTTCGCAGTTTTCTTCGAGTTTAGCAACGTCAGCATTAGATATGAATTGGACGAAATTGCAATATGTCACTATCATGAATCAATGATGATTGCATAAGTACTAGATTACTTTTTATCCATAACATATCTATAAATAATTTCCATAGGTCGGGGGTTTTATTAAAATTAATCCAAACTCCAGAAGACTGTACATCAGGATTAGCCTATATGCCATTCATACTGCCCTATTTTAATAGATATACCTTCATTTATTTTAGTTCAAGTGTATGATTTTCTACGGAACGTTAACATGGTAATATAAAAAGAAAATATCAGCATTTTCAGTCAAAATGAACACATATCGAAACAACATACACATAAAATAGTTCTTGGGACATTAATAGTTGAGTTGCTTACACGTGACTAACAAAATAATTTTCTCATATTTATGATATATTCCACAAATGAGCTGTATCTTGAGCAAATTTATTTTTAGATAGAATATTATTTCCTCTAATAAATGTTGTGAACATTCCAAAAAAATCATCCGCCTTGACCGGGATACGAACCCGAATCTTTCAATTTCCGGTCGAGTGCTTCAGCCAATTAAGATTCCGAGGCGTCTTTCTTCTGTAGACATTTTTGGACTTCGCGGACTTTAGAGTGATATGACTTCCCTATCAAGGCGAATGATTTTATTTCTGTAAATTTTCGCACAATTTGTGCATTGCGGGTTACTCCGTAGAGAAGTCAATGTGGCTAGATACTTTAATTCCTCCGATGAAGAATTCCTTATCCTACTATAAATTTAAGTCACCGATCTATCTGACATAAAGATTTACATGAGCTGGAGTGATCGTGATTGATGTAACTCATAGGATGTTTCAGAGATATACATATCGATGGGTAAGTTCTAACAAAACTTATCTCAAAATAGCAACTTTTCAGAACACAGGAGAAAATATTGATTATTTTTTTTACTTTTACCCTGAAATTAAAAACCAAAAGTTCATAAAACTGAAAATGAAGCATTTATTTTCAAAGAAAGGGTTGTTTTTCGCTTGTATTTTATTTTTTAATGTTATTACACTTTGTTTAAGATACTTGTCTCAAACCGGCCGAATTTGAGATACGCGTTGTTAGAACTTAGCCATCTATATATGCGTGTAGAGCTGGAGAGTGGAGGGATGAAGACACAGATGCACCCGAAGCGACCCCATCCTACCCGTGAAGCCTTTCGCGTGGGTGGCGCCCAAAGTAAACCCGCCTCCCACAACTCTCCTCGACTGCCCCTTTTTGCAATCCGGGCCGACAACAACCCGACCACCCTATGAACGTAACTCTCCCACCCCCGCAACACAGACTACCCCCGCACACACTCGGCTGGCTCGGGAAACTGTATGCTCGGCCTCCCCTGCCCACTTTCCCGGCCATATAAGGTCGTTGAGGTTGAACCCCTTGGATGCACGCCGGTGCGTTGGACGGGAAGCCAAGGTTACGGGCCTCCGAGGTTGGGAGACAAGCGGCGGCGGACGGTTTGAAAAGATGTTAAAAAGGATGAAAGACAACGGGAGGGTTGAAGGACCTGACCTTTTTGCGCGAGGGACTTTTTGAACTGTTTGAAGTTCGTTGAGCAGCGTAAACCTAATACAGTCTATTTTTCGTTCAAGCAATAATAAAATGGTAATATAAAAAACGGGTATAAATCCCACAGTGAAAAGAATTTTCCCACAAAAGTCATCTGAATTGACGGATAATCGAACTCTTAGGACCTGAAAGCCATTTCACACACTATAGCTTCCCTCTTTGCTAAGATTGACCCCTCTTCATTATCCACTTAAAGGTTTAAATAATAACCCCGCTTAAACTCATACTCTTTGATTTAATTATAATTCCCTTGCATCATATGTAATTGATGATTTTCACCATTTTCAATGCTCAGAAATATTTGTGCTTAGAAAACCAGAGAGATGGACAAAGCAAATAGTGTACAAACGAAATGTTAAATATTAAAAAATGATTTTTACATGGCATATAATAACCACATTTGCACCATTTGGTTAAATGAAATTCAAATCAAGCAAGGAATGAAACAAATTGCGAAGAAATATAAAAACACTTTACTGACATTCCTAGGATTTCACATACACTATTTTTGTTTTTTTTCTGCATTAATTGTGAAAAACTGTATTATTAACGAGAAACTAAGAAAGAACGATTAGATGAGAACATTAAGGCATCCTAACAGTATTCAACCCTCAATGAGATATTCTCGAAGTTTATTTTAGAACGTTCTTCATTTGAAAATAAGTGAAAGAAGATTTTACGGTTAGTGTGGTAATTATGGTACACTAAAATAACAAAGTTCGAAAAACCTCAAATTTAATAATCTAAGAACAGTTATTTAATTCCCCGCAATAAGAGTTTTCGAAACGCACTTATTTACAAAAATGGTAAAAATCGGTGGTAAATTTATGACTATAGAAGGAAAATTTTAACGTAGAATTGAAAATGATTTACCTTTGATGGATTCTGGGGTGATAAGGAAGATAAATTCTGGATGATTTGAGAATAAAAAAAGGATACGAGTTTTTAACTAACGGGCGGTTTCAAGCCACTCAACTGATTGTAGGCGGAATCAATAAAAAATATCAAGTTTCATGCCGAACATTTTTTTCAACAAAACAGTTGTTTATCTAAAGAGATAAAATGTAAGGTCACATAAAAACATTTGAGCCCAAGCACCCAAGTAATATATTTACTTAGAATTGAGGTCCGCGAAAAAAAGACAAAATAAGTTACATCTCCTGCTGAATGAATGGAAAGTATAATTTTACCATTAAATTATCCGTTTATCTGATTTTATTCCATTCACAGTGTTAAGAAGTAATGAGATATCTAATATGTTCTCCATAAATTGAACCCGCATCAATGATAGAAATTGTAACTTGTATTAAACAGTTGCCACTTGGACCAGCAAACCACGAACTTAATTTTATAGGATGAATGGATAAGATAGTAAAAAAGTATCGATGATGATCAGTGATGGTATGAATAATGAAAATACAATATGTGAGCGGGATGACTAATGGAGAAGGGCTTAAAAAATAAAGGTTAAAAGAAAAGGCTCAAGGCAGACGCTGACAAGAGAGAAAACTAATTGGACACATTCTGAGTCTATTGAGGAGTTTAATGGACGGCGAGAAGAGAGAATGAACTGCAGAAGAAGACAGGAATGACTTGTGAGAAAGAAGAGATGGAAGGCTCTAGCGGGGTTAAAACACTCCGGGATGAAAAAACGATTAGATGAGAACATTAAGGCATCCTCACAGTATTCAGCCCTCAATGAGATATTCTCGAAGTTTCTTTTAGAACGTTCTTCATTTAAAAATAAGCAAAAGAAGATTTTTCGGTCAATGTGGTAATTATGGTGCACTAAAATAACAAAGTACGAAAACCCTCAAATTAAATGATCTAAGAGCAGTTATTTAATTCCCCGTATGGGATTAATATTGAATTGGCCAACTCCAAAATTACGTGATGGTATTATAATACACAATTTTTGTATTCATACTGTCCATATCTGTAGAAACTTTAATATTAAATTAAAATTCATGAAAAAGGATAAAATTCCTAAATTTTTAATAAAAAATATTCGTAAGAATTTCATTTCCACATGAATACCTAAATGCGTGTTTAGATGTGGGTCTTAGCTTTCGTCTACTGAGGATTCACTGTCACATGTTTTTAATATACTTAAGGGTAAAACTTAAAACCAGGAAATTACCAAATTTTGAAACTTTCAGGATAAATTGTAGTCAAATTAAATATTTATGCAAAAGTATTTGCTGATTAGGAGTGCGTCAAAATACTCTGATCGAGTAGAACGTTCTATGTTGCTAAAAAGCAAGTTTATCACCATTTTCATCAGAAAGTGACTCCATGATCTACGAAAAAAACACCTAACACCAGATGCACAACCGAAGGCGATGGCAATACTAATAATAGCGTTCAAACAGGAAAATGAAGTTGATATTCATAAACGGTGTGTATACCCAGAAAATTAGCTGCCACCATAAAGAAATGACTAAATCCCAATGGTATCTTAAAAGCAATGAAATATTATCATTATTGTTGGGTTACAATAAATCTACGATACAAAAAGAGATTTTTGAAGAGGAATAATTTGAATTATGCAGCCCGATAAACAAAACAAGACCTCCAAAAGCGAAATTATTACCCAATATGCCAAATAGAAATTTTAATCCGAAAAAGCCTCTTCAAAAGTTATGTTTGGAGAAGATCTTGAAACGTATTATGTGAGGACTTCCAGCATTTCCATTTTTATTTAAAAAGTATTTAAGCATATTTCTCTATAAACTATTTTATAAAGATAGACTACCACGCTTACAAACGCTCACGTGTTTCATTACCGACAAAAGAAACCGAAGTGATATTCCAAAAACATGTTCTGCAGCCATACGCTTGAGCCCAGCAAAACTAAAAGGAAAACGCTCAATAAAACGATAACACTTCACGGATCGCCCGCCGTGTTTACATGGAATGCACGCTGAATATCAAAGAGAATGGCATACGCTTTTTTCCCCCGAATGCGTTCGGTTTTCGCCCACACCGACGCTGAATTTTGGGAGGAAGAAAGAAAATTCGGACCGATGTAAGAGTGAAAGATACCACCTAGACAGCAAAAGAAGATGTTGGACATGGATACACGCCCGATCAAATATAGAAAATCACAACGGCCGGTGATTTCAAAAGGTTTTCAACCCGTGAACACTCCCACGGCTGACGGACGCATGTTCTCCCGGATTAAAATGAATCCCAACTCCCAGGGCAAGAATCCCATTTACATTCCGACCCGGACCTGGTCGTATTCCACTCACAGGTTCGCTTAACACTCCGGCTTACCTCCCACCGCGTCTTCCTTGCATCTCTGCTCTCATTTCCCCCGGTGTGCGTGCACAGTACCAACGCAGCGTGACGTATGGTAGAAGTTATGATACTGTTAGAATACTGTGTATAATAATGTATTATGATACTGCCAATATATCTTACTTAATTACTCCCATACCCTAGGTGGTAGCCTATCCAACTTTCTGCCTCCAATTCTTCCTACGAGTATATTTTGCATCCTCCTCAATTACTTTCATTATCCCCACATCAATCAACACCTCATTCTCCATCTTTTTTTCGGTCTTCCATGAGGGTTTTCTACCCAGACTTGTTTTACACGGGCCTCTTACTCTTTTCGCGTTATGTGATACATTTATTTAATATAACTATATATAATGCCGTAAAGTACACGCAAATATATCTGCTATATGCAAATACTAATCAAATTGTACTTAACATTGATTTTATAATCGTTATTAGAGTACTAAACGGGCATTTATTTATAGTTTTACCTAAAAAGTTATCACAAACATTAGCAATGCTATAAGTAATGACATATAAATAGATGGGTATGTGAACAATGCAACGAAAATACATATCTACAACTTTAAAGATCTCATGGTTTCCCCTACGAGTTAACTGCTTCTCGTGTGTCACATCTGGTCCAGGGGCTGATTGTAACCGACTCGATACCACGCGCCGCGACGTGACGTTTCAAATGCGTACTCTTCCATTTTCTTCAATGTGAAATGATCAACTCCAGCCCCGAAGACGTTGTTAGACTACGCTGCGCCATTGAAATGTCTGCGCCAATTTTTATTATAATTACATATTGCTAAAAGTAGGCTATTGCCTGTTGGCAGCACGAATTATACCGACGAGGGAAGTTTGCATGGAGCATTTTGCAAGTTACCTCGACCTGTTCCCCTTCGCATATTGTATATCCCCTTTAACAGCATCCTCTTGACAGCAAGTCCCACTCCCTATCCACAAATTTTATTTCCTTCCTTTACCTCCCATGCTAAACACACCATTCTTCTTTATAACACTGTTTTTAACATTCCCTTCCGCTCAGTACTTGCTCCATTCAAACCTTCTGCCTCATGCGTACCTGATCTAAAATTTTCCTTTCCTCACCCTCTATGCCCAGCACTTCGTCGCTCCTCCTCTCTGTCCACTTCACCTCCCCCTCTCCGTCCACTTTACCTCCTCCATTCACTTTCATGCCCGCATATCATTCTTTCTGGTGCTACTGATTTCTTCAGGAGCCATGTAGAGTAGTGGCGTAGATAGTATTTTGCAATGGGTGGGGGATGTTTACCTGGCATTTCTGGGTCCGTTCGGGATGTATGGGAAACACGGCAGGGCAAATGGTGGTCCTCCCCTTGCACATTTTCAGGTTTTTGTTGAAAACGTGGTTTTTAGGACTCAAAAACAGTCATTTTGCTGTTAATGTGATTTTTCTGTTTTAGTGTCTATTAAAAGTTACTCATTGAGGCCATCGTACTCGTTTTTGGTGCCTCTTTTTGAGGCTCTGGGGGAGGGATTGTAACCCGGAAACCCTCCCCCCCCGTGGCTACGCCACCAATGTAGAGGTTTTTCTTTGAGAAAATTTTAATGAAATCATTCCAAAAAATAGAATTGCACCGGAGGAGACACGGCATGGTATGGAATATTCGAAGCACGTTCGTTATTTTCAGTGAGGCGAGGACGTTGATAGAAGGATGGATGTCAAGAATAGCTAGAGGCTGAAATTCTGAATTTTCAATGAAGTTATTATCTGGCTGAGTCCCTGAAATTTAGAAATGGCAAATAATGTTGGCTCTGATATGGATTAATGTGGTGTGTTCTCAAGCGTCTCTCAGTGAATCTCATAGTGCTAAACACCTTTTTTTCTTCCTCTTTTTCTTTCCTCAGTTCAATCAATTTCCCATCTCATAAACCAGGCTGTAATGACTTGGGCTCAACCATTTCTACGCACATTTTGGGTGACAATCAGACTCCTAGAGATAAATTTCCCCGTAGTGCCTAGCTATCAGCATTCACTCCACGGAGCAGTCACTTCCAC